>NC_041368.1:19782495-20082495 GCF_900634415.1 Cottoperca gobio | reverse complement strand
TCCTGTACACACGACATCTATTGCACGTCTGTCCGTCCTGGGAGAGGGATCCCTCCTCAGTTGCTCTCCCTGAGGTTTCTTCCATTTCTCCCCCTTTAATTATGGGGTTTCTTTTAGGAAGTTTTTCCTTGTGCGATGCGAGGGTGTAAGGACAGAGGGTGTCGTATCCTGTACAGTCTGTAAAGCACACTGACACAAATGTATAATTTGTGATATTGGGCTATACAAATAAATTTGATTTGATTTGAATATAATGCGCCGTCACCTTGCGTGTGATAAATCGCAAGGTAAAGTAATGTGGCGTCACAAATAAAGGCGTCTTGTATATGAAAGACTTTTATAGGCTTATAAGAGATTTGTATACAGTGCATCCGGAAAGTATTCATACCCCTTCACTTTTTACACATTTTATTATGTTACAGCCTAATTTTTCACAACATTCTACACACAATACCGCATAATGACAAAGTGAAAAAAGTTTTTTTTAATTGTTTGCAAATTTATTAAAAATAAAACACTAAAATATCACATGTACATAAGTAATCACACCCTTTACTCAACACTTGAAGCACCTTTGAAAGCAATTACAGCCTCAAGTCTTCTTGAGTATGATGCTACAAGTTTGGCACACCTATTTTGGGACAGTTTCTCCCATTCTTCTTTGCTGATTGTCTCAAACTCTGTCAGGTTGGATGGGGACCGCCGATGGATGGCCTTTTTCAGGTCTCTCCAGAGATGTTCAGTTGAGTTCAAGTCCGGGCTCTGGCTGGGCCGCTCAAGGACATGTGACAGTTTATGGTGACAGTTTTGCAGAACTGGTTTTGTAGCCTTCACTAGCTCTGTGCCTCGACACAATCCTGTCTCCGAGCTCCACAGGCTTACTGTAACCTCATACATTGTGAACTGTGGGAGCTTACATAGAAAGGTGTGTGTCTTTACAAATCATGTCCAATTAATTTAATTTACCACAGGTGGACTCCAAACAAGGTGTAGGAACACCTCAACGATGATAAATAGAGATTGGATCCTCCTGAGCTTCATTTCAAGTGTCACAGCAAAGGGTGTGAATACTTAAGTACATGTGATATTATTTTTTATTTTTAATACATTTGTAATAAATTCAAAAAAATCTTTTTCACTCTGTCATTATGCGGTATTGTGTGTAGAATGTTGAGAGAAAAAAATTAATTTAATCCATTTTGGAATAAAGCTGTAACATAACAAAATGTGGAAAAAGTGAAGGGGTATGAATACTTTCCAGATGCACTGTCTATTTATCTATCAATCATACTGTAAGGTGTAGACATATTTCTTGTGTGTATCAGGGAGTTCCTCGAGATGAAAGCGTGAACTCTATGTTGACGTTTACAGAAACCCTGAAGGCGAGTAGTGACTTGTGTTTACGCTCTATTACCGACCAGTATTTCAACCACAGAAACATATGTTAGGGCGTGCCCCTCGTCTGAGAATGATGATTCGCTTTCAGCACAGTATGTATAGCATAATACTTGCTCAACTGGTACAGGACAGTGGCTGTGGGAAGAATGTTGCAGTATTATTACCTTTTTGTTCACCTCCATTTACACCATAGGGTAGATGTATGACAGTTGCAGGAAGACAGAGGATCAAAAGTTTATCCTTCTTTCACTATGAAGGATTATTCTAACACTATCGCTTTTCTGGGCCAGTGGGGACGTTTCCAGCAGGTCGTCTTCTTCCTGCTGTGTGCCAGCATCGTGCCCAATGGATTTGGTGCTTTCAGCCTTGTTTTCCTGACCGATATCCCGAGTCATCACTGCGTTATTCCTGACAACCTTACCGAAGACTGGCGTAAAACCATCATACCAATAAAGGTGAAACTGCAGAGAATTAACAAGCTAAACATCATCTTGGATTACTGGAGTTTCGCACTAACTTTCCTCAATGTGAAGTTTATAAGTATAGAGCGAAGAACTAAATGAATACTCGTACATAACACATTTGTATTTGCATTAATTGCCTATTTGCATGTCATTTTAAAACTGATTATACTAAAGGCTTAACAATATGTTATTTACAGGTTAATGGAGAAAAAAAAGGGAAAACAAATCTCTGCCAAGTTTTGAACAACATGTTACAAATTAAAACTCCTGGTTTTAGATCTATAAATCACTTCCCGTCACAATTTGGATGAAAGCCTGCAGTGTTGCTTTAGGCTACACAACTGAATCCTCTTACAGCAGCTAATTCTATGAACATATGAGAAAGTTATATCTACCAGGATGGGTTCACTGCAAGTTTATTTATAGCACATTTCAGTACATGTGTCACTCAAGACAATTCAAAGTGCTCTTCATTCAACAGTAAAAGCATCAAGACAAAATGCGAAAGAAACAAATTATAAAATGAAATTTAAATACAAATAAATATGGCCAATAAAAAGTAAAACATAATTAAAATAGAACTCCTCATGTAGAGGCTGAAGTGTCATGGCTACATTATATGGTTATGAGATCATGTGGAAGGGTACAGGTATCGTAAATGCATAGCCATGAATGCCATTTTGTCCAAAGGATAAGTTCCGTGAAAAATAAATGTTCCTAATAACAGTAATATTAACTGTGTCATTGTGACTGTGAGGTGGTGAATGGGAAACAGGAGCTGAGCCGATGCAGCAGGTACAGGCTGGATGTGGTCAGAAATCTCTCTGCTCAGGGATTCATTCCTGGCATGGACGTCAACCTCACTGACCTGGAGCAGGAGGGCTGTGTGGACGGGTGGAGCTACAGCAAAGACATCTACCAGTCTACCTTAGTCTCTGAGGTGAGGGTGTGTCCAACACTGAATGAGTTGCTGCCGTATTGTGTTGTCACTGCACGGTCTCAGTCCCCCCTTATTCCCAATCTCCTTAGTCTGTTTGTGCATTTGTCTTGCAGCCTTTGTTTTTTTCCTGTTGACCCTCTAGGTGTCACAGTTTATAGTCTCTGTATGTGTACCACATCATCCCCGGATCGTTGGTACATCAATTGATTATATAATATTGACTTTTATCATCAACTATAATGAACATCTAAAATTGGGATCTACTCCCTGCAAGAGACAAGCACAATAAAATCATTTGGTTGTAATCTGTATTTTAAATCCTGCCTGGCAAGTCGGGCATCTTTGTCTCGACATGATTATGTTTCCGTTATGTTATTTACATTGTCATGGGCTTAGAGAAACACAATACAACCCTGGTCTCGCTCTGTCGGCAGTTTAACCTGTTTCATTGGTTCAGATAGGAACACAACTTACATTCAGGATCATCAAGTGGATTAAACAAAGAAATGTTTTGCATTTCTTTATAAAATATACTTATTGCCATGTTCTCTTTAACCCTTCCCCGTTTTATAACCTCAGACTGGGCGATGGTGCACATGTTGCAGTCAGATTCTCTGGTGGAGGCTGGAATGTAGTTTAACTTTGACTGATTTTATTTTTGCATTGTACTTTCTCTTATTACTACAAACTGTAATTAACAACTCCCAAAAAGGGATCGTTCTTATTGCTAGACTTACTCAAAGGCCCCTCCTGGTGGACGCCGTGCAGCACGTTCACAAATATCAATATTGCATAATGTACCAAGTTATAAACACTGCAGTCTAGAAAAACATATTAGACGAGTACATTTGAAATATAAACATTGCATTAAATTGAATCATACTAGAATGTATAAACTGTGTGGTTCTTTTATAAACAATATCAAACAGTTACAGGAGGAATGCATGTCAGCAAAGAGCTTGCACGTCCCACATACGATACACACATTGCTGGTTTTGATCATCTCATTTGATGTTTTAACATTAAGAACGATACGAAATTAGAGGCCATCTTGGATCACAGCAGCCGCAACGCCATAGCAGGCCAGGGCCAAATCCTACTCCCTTACTTCCGGCCCCCTTGCTCGGACCACAACCATCTTCAAACTCTGCATTTTGATCGCAAATACAAATCAGTTTTGTGATTGTATCTGGCATGGTTGCTGCATCACAGTAGCAAAAACACTCAAAGTACTCCAAACCTCCTCTGTGGTAGTTCCCGCTACAGTTGGTGTCTCCCGGAGCACACACACACACACACACACACACACTCAAAACAAAAACAATTCCAGCATCACTGTCGCGCCTGGTAATAATACGAGCACCAGCTGCAGATAACTCATACCACTAGGGAATATCCATATATTCCCTAGTTAATGTATATCATTGTTTAACTCTTAAAGTGTGGATATTCCAGTTTGACCTGGTTTGCAGTGGGCAGTGGAAGCAGCCGTTGACCTCCACAGTTTACTTCCTCGGAGTTCTTTTTGGATGCTTCTTCTCAGGACAGCTGTCAGACAGGTACTGAAGACACCAGCTGCATGTGATATACAGTATATCTCAAAAGTGAGTACACCCTTTAGATTTTTGCAAATATTCTGTTATATCCTTTCAGGGGATAACATTATCCTACTGAAACTTTGATATAACTTAAAGTAGTCAGTGTGCTGCTTGAATAACAGTATAGATTTATTGTCCTTTGAAAATTACTCAGTACACAGCTGTTAATGTCTAAACAGCTGGCAACAAAAGTGAGTACACCCCATAGTAAACATGTCTAAATTGTGCCCAAAGTGTCAATATTTTGTGTGACCACCATTGTTATCTAGCACTGCTTTAACCCTCCTGGGCATGGAATTCACCAGAGCTGCACAGGTTGCTTCTGGAATCTTCTTCCACTCCTCCACGACGACATCACGGAGCGCACGGATGTTGGACACCTTGCACTCCTCCACCTTCCTCTTGAGGATGCCCCACATGTGCTCAATTGGGTTTAGGTCTGGAGACATACTTGGCCAGTCCATCACCTTAACCTTCAGCTTCTTCAGCAAGGCCGTTGTCATCTTGGAGGTGTGTTTAGGGTCATTATCATGTTGGAAAACTGCCCTACGGCCCAGTTTCCGAAGAGAGGGGATCATGCTCTGCTGCAGGATGTCACAGTATATATTGGAATTCATGTGTCCCTCAATGAAATGCAGCTCCCCAGTGCCGGCAGCACTCATGCAGCCCCAGACCATGATGCTGCCACCACCATGCTTGACTGTAGGCAAGACACATTTGTCTTGGTACTCCTCACCAGGGTGCCGCCACACACGCCGGACACCATCTGACCCAAACAGGTTTATTTTGGTCTCATCAGACCACAGGACATGGTTCCAGTAACTCATGTTCTTGGATTCATTGTCTTCAGCAAACTGTTTGCGGGCTTTCTTATGCATCGGTTTCAGAAGGGGCTTCTGTCTGGGGCGACGGCCATACAAACCGATTTGATGCAGTGTACGGCGTATGGTCTGGGCACTGACAGGCTGACATCCCACTTCTGCAACCTCTGCAGCAATGCTGGAAGCACTCGCACGTCTATTTTTGGAAACCAACCTCTGGATATGACGCTGAGCACGTGGACTCAACTTCTTTGGTCGACCCTGGCAAGGCCTGTTCCGAGTGGAACCTGTCCTGGAAAACCGCTGTATGATCTTAGCCACTGTGCTGCAACTCATTTTCATGGTGTTGGCAATCTTCTTATAGCCAAGGCCATCTTTGTGAAGCGCAATAATCCTTTTTTTCAGCCGCTCAGAGAGTTCCTTGCCATGAGGTGCCATGTTGTCCAGCATTCAGAGAGAATTGTGCCCAAAACACCAAATTTAACAGCCCTGCTTATCATTTACACCTGAATCCTTGCAACACTAACGAGTCACATGACACCAGGGCGGGAAAACAACATCATTGGGCACAATTAGGACATGTTCACTATGGGGTGTACTCACTTTTGTTGCCAGCTGTTTAGACATTAACAGCTGTGTACTGAGTAATTTTCAAAGGACAATAAATCTATACTGTTATTCAAGCAGCACACTGACTACTTTAAGTTATATCAAAGTTTCAGTAGGATAATGTTATCCCCTGAAAGGATATAACAGAATATTTGCAAAAATCTAAAGGGTGTACTCACTTTTGAGATGTACTGTATACACACAATACAAGCATTGCTTTTAAACCTGTTTAAATCGCTACTGTCCAGGATGATACACAGTAGTGGAAAGTAACTAAGTTACAAAGAATATTTTCACATTGTGGTACTGCTATAGTATAGTGGACATTTGTATCCTAATAAAGTGCATTTAATAAGTTTGTGTTGTGCACATCTACCGGCCAATTCACCAACCCCTTAATTTTACTTGTTTTTTCATCTTCTCTCATAGGTTTGGAAGAAAACCTGTTCTTTTTGCAACCATGGCAGTTCAGACAGTTTTTACCTTCATTCAAGTCTTCTCTACCTCTTGGGTCATGTTCACCGTCCTCCTCTTCTTCAATGGTTTGGGACAGATGTCCAACTTTGTAGCTGCTTTAGTTCTGGGTACATGTGAACATCACATTCTAGAAATACTGCCACCATTTGTTATTGAATGTAGATGCAGGAAGTTTGTTAAAAGTACTGAACATATCCACCTGCCTTTTCTCTTTATCTCTGTGTGCAGGCGCTGAGACTTTGACTGGCGATGTACGAGTCCTTTACTCATCTATGGGCACATGTTTAGGCTTTGCTGTCGGCTACATGATACTACCTCTCGTCGCTTACTTTTTAAGGGACTGGCGATACCTCCTGTTGGCTTTGGCTGTGCCTTGCCTGCTCTACTTCCCACTCTGGAGGTAGGTTGCACTACAAACAAAGCATACCATAAATGGTTTGTTTGTGGAGGAGGGGAGAATTTGTTGGAATGGGAAATCTTGAAACCAAAGAGTAAAGCCTTGACTGTTAAAATTCATTTCATTCCCTATTGAGGATTTGCCTACTAAAACAAATGTCAAACTAAAGTCTAATTTGACTGCATGTAATCGTCCCCCGTGTATCTTCAGCTGTACTATCAATAAAAGGCAAAAAAAGAAAAGGAAAAAGGACACATTGATTGTTATTAATGACTAAACATATTCACGATCTTTGAAGCTTTATCTTTGAAGTCCGTCTGATGCAGCCTGAGCCTCTGTGTGTGTGTCTCTCTGCTGTGAGGCAGGTTCATCCCAGAGTCTCCTCGGTGGCTGCTCTCTCAGGGCAGAGTGGACGAGGCTGAGGCCATCGTGAGAGAGGCGGCTAAGTGGAACAAAGTTCAGGCTCCGAAGGTCATCTTTGAAGATTACAGGGCAAGTTAACCAGCTGTTCCAGTTGTTGGCACATATAATTATGTCTCACTGTCAGGAATGTTGTATTTGCAGGACACACTGGAGGTTATAAATGTCACCAAATAATCAAATTATTTCAAGAGCCAAATAATTGTATTCTGTTTATGAAGATTTATTAATTAACCTTTAACTTCGACCTCAGGTTAAACAGTAAGCACATTTATACAACTCATAAGTACTCATCAGTCTTAACATGACATGGAAAAGCTTCTTCATGTTATTGGAGGCATTACGATAAAAAGATCCACCATTTCGAGGCGCATTGCAAGAATCTTCGCAGATGTCGACTGAGAGGACGGAAGATATTCATCTGTAAGTGGTCTTTGCCTGGTTTTGGTAACGCAGAGATCACTGCACCGGGCATTGAATGATTAGTAATAATATGATTATACAATACATTTAGGAAGGGGGGGCGGTGTGTCCGAGAAACATTTATGAAATTCAATAGTGAAACCATCTTCCCCCGGTGCTTTACCAGCAGTGAGCGCTTTAACTGCAGATGTATTCTGTTTTAGAGACTGCCCTTTCCAAATATTCAGAATTCTCCAGTCTTGAAAAAGTAATTGTCTTCCTTTAAATTCCATTTACATTCTTGTTTAATCTTAAATAGTTATCTGCAAAAGCCATGTTGAAGTTGAAGTTTGAAGTTGTGACTGGCAGGAATCAAACAATTGCTCTCCATTTGTTTTTGAGTCCGAGTGAACATTTTGCATCATCACCATTCTCTAAATATCTCTGCATTAATCTGTACAAAGCAAATGTTTCATGCAAAGATGCTTGCAATGAGTAACATTGATTTATTTTTAAGCTCCATATTTTTAAGGGTCCTCTATATGTTGCTTTTTCTGATTCATCATTTGGCATCAAAAGAGACACATTTATATTTATGTCTGAAAAACATGTTTATTGGTATTTTTTTACTTTAAAACATCCCAAGGATATTAGGCTACTGGGAAAAGCAACAACAAACAGAGGGTGTGACTTACGTTTTTTTTTTTATCTTGCAGGTTTTTAAGACAAAGGCACATTCTAAAAAACGCCACAATGTCGTGGACGTGCTGAAGAACGGCAGCATCAGAGTCACAACCCTCATCCTCTGCTTGGTGAGGTGAGGAAACGGCACATTGAGATTTCTCTGAGTTATTAACAGTTACTAAAATGTCTGAGAGGGAGCATCGCACTAGAACTCATGAAATCACATCTTCGCACACATCGAGATCTTCACCCTTTTTTAAAAACCCATATGCAACATGCAGGAACACGCTGCAAGTAAGTCCAAGCTTTCCACTGAATAGAGTCATTGTTTTTAGTATCCACAGACAAAGGGTGATTTGAGGGACTGTTTATCTGACTCCCTTCTATGCAATATTTAATGTACAATATCTCCCAAGCTTCTTTATTATATGTTCTATTTATTCAAAATTAAAACACACAAGTAGGAGATATATGGTGCGGTTTTGTATGTTCATGAAACAAGGAGAAAAGATGTGGCCGAGTAAGTCATTGTAAATTCATTCAGAAAAAATTCATTGCCCCTAATGCATAACTAAAACTGTCTGCATGTGTTCTTTTCTCCATTTACCCAAATATATTCATACAATTTTATAACGATTATTTTTTGAGAGGAGCGAAGGTCTTTCTATTCAAACATCTGCTTAATGTCTTTGTCCAGCTTCTCTGCAATCACTGGATACTACAGCCTATCTTTCAACACATCCCAACTCCATGCTAATCCCTACATGAGCTGCTTCATCTCAGCAGCTGTAGAGGTACCAGCTTACATTTCCAGCTGGCTGGCTCTGCGATACCTTCCACGCCGACTGTCCGTCATCGGTTCATTGCTCCTTGCAGCATTGCCAATGTACCTTATTCAACTGGTGCCCCAAAGTAAGCAAACAATATGGCAGGACTGTATGAAGAGAGATGCAAAGTGATGGTTTGTCTGTCTAAGTTCAGAGACGTCCGTCCGTCACCAAGCATCCTGGTATTTAACAGTGTTGGGTTGAAGATCTGCTGCAATTAGGGAGGAACTAATCAAACTCAATGACGCCATCATTTCCTCACAGTGAGCAATAGAAATAAATGTAATTCCATCCATCCATCGTCTACCGCTTATCCGGGATCGGGTCGCGGGGGCAGCAGCTCCAGTAAGGAACCCCAATCTTCCCTTCTCCGGGCCACATCCTCCAGCTCCGACTGGGGGATCCTGAGGCGTTCCCAGGCCAGTGAGGAGATGTAATCTCTCCACCGAGTCATGGGTCTTCCCCGGGGTCTCCTCCCAGCTGGACGTGCCTGGAACACCTCCCTAGGGAGGCGCCCAGGTGGCATCCTTACTAGATGAACCACCTCAACTGGCTCCTTTCAACGTAAAGGAGCAGCGGCTCTACTCCGAGTCTCTCACGGATGGCTGAGCTTCTCACCCTATCTCTAAGGGAGACACCAGCCACCCGTCTGAGAAAACTCATTTCGGCCGCTTGTACCCGTGATCTCGTTCTTTCAGTCATGACCCAGCCTTCATGACCATAGGTGAGGGTAGGAACGAAGATCGACCGGTATATTGAGAGCTTTGCCTTCTGGCTCAGCTCTCTTTTCGTCACAACGGTGCGGTAAAGTGACTGTAATACCGCCCCCGCTGCTCCGATTCTCCGGCCAATCTCTCGCCTCACTCGCGAACAAGACCCCGAGGTACTTGAACTCCTTCACTTGGGGTAATGGCTCATTCCCTACCCGGAGTAGGCAATCCACCGGTTTCCTGCTGAGAGCCATGGCCTCAGATTTGGAGGTGCTGATCCTCATCCCAACCGCTGCACACTCGGCTGCGAACCGATCCAGTGACTGACCGACCGATGATGCCGATGATGCCATAAGGACCACATCATCTGCAAAGAGCAGTGATGAGATCCTCAGGTCACCGAACTGCAACCCCTCTCCTCCACGACTATGCCTCGATATCCTATCCATGAAAATCACGAACAGGATTGGAGATAAAGCGCAGCCCTGGCGGAGGCCAACATTCACGGGAAAACGAGTCCGACTTACTGCCGAGTATACGGACACAACTCTCGCTTTGGGCGTACAGGGATTGGATGGCCCTCAAAAGTGACTCCCTCACCCCATACTCCCGCAGCACCTCCCACAGTATCACCCGGGGGACCCGGTCATACGCCTTCTCCAGATCCACAAAACACATGTAGACCGGATGGGCGTACTCCCAGGCCCCCTCCAGGATCCTTGCAAGAGTAAAGAGTTGGTCTGTTGTTCCACGACCAGGACGGAATCCGCATTGTTCCTCTTCAATCAGAGGTTCGACTACCGGCCGAACCCTCCTTTCCAGTACCTTGGAGTAGACTTCACCAGGGAGGCTGAGAAGTGTGATACCCCTGTAGTTGGCACACACTCTCTGGTCCCCCTTTTTAAATAGGGGAACCACCACCCCGGTCTACCGACCCCTAGGGACTGTCCCAGACTTCCACGCAATGTTGACGAGGCGTGTCAACCAAGACAGCCCCTCAACACCCAAAGCCTTCAGCATTTCTGGACGGATCTCATCAACCCCTGCGGCTTTGCCACTGTGGAGTTGTTTGACTACCTCAGTGACTTCCATCAGGGAAATTGACGATGATCCCCCATCAGCTTCCAGCTCTGCCTCAACCATAGAGGGCGTGTTAGTCGGATTCAGGACTTCCTCAAAGTGCTCCTTCCAGCGGCCGATAACCTTCTCAGTTGAAGTCAGCAGGGTCCCACCCTTGCTGTACACAGCTTGGATGGTTCCTCGTTTCCCCCTCCTGAGGTGCCGGATGGTTTTCCAGAAGCACCTTGGTGCCGACCGAAAGTCCTTCTCCATAGCTTCTCCGAACTTCTCCCACACCCGCTGCTTTGCCTCTGACACGGCAGAAGCTGCCGCCCTTCTAGTCCTTCGATACCCTGCAACTGTTTCCGGAGTCCTACCGGATAACATAACCCGGAAGGACTCCTTCTTCAGTCGGAAGGCTTCCCTGACCACCGGGGTCCACCACGGTGTTCGAGGGTTACCGCCCCTTGAGGCACCTAAGACCTTGAGACCACAGCTCATCACCGCAGCTTCAGCAATAGAGGTTTTGAACATCGCCCACTCAGGTTCAATGCCCCCAACCTCCACAGGGATAGCTGAAAAGCTCCGCCGGAGGTGTGAGTTAAAGATCCCCAGGACAGGGGCTTCCTCCAGACGTTCCCAGTTCACCCGCACTACCCGTTTGGGTTTACCAGGTCTGTCCAGAGTCTTCCCCCACCCCTTGATCCAACTCACCACCAGATGGTGATCAGTCGACAGCTCCGCCCCTCTCTTCACCCGAGTGTCCAAAACATGCGGTCTCAGATCAGATGATACGATTACGAAATCTATCATTGACCTTTGGCCTAGGGTGCTCTGGTACCACGTGCACTTATGAGCATCGTTATGTTCGAACATGGTGTTTGTTATGGCCATTCCATGACTACCACAGAAGTCCAACAACAAACGACCGTTCGGGTTTAGATCAGGGAGGCCCCTCCTCCCAATCACGCCTCTCCAGGTGTCTCCATCGTTTCCCACGTGTGCGTTGAAGTCTCCCAGCAAGACTACGGAGTCCCCTACTGGAGCCCACTGCAGGGCTCCATTCAGGGTCTCCAAGAAGGCCGAATACTCAGAACTGTGGTTTGGGGCATAGGCACAAACAACAGTCAGAGTTTTCCCCCCCATAACCCGAAGGCGTAGGGAGGCGACCCTCTCGTCCACCGGGATAAACTTCCAACGTAGCGGCGCTCAGCCGGGGGATAGTGAGTATCCCCACCCCGGCCCGACGCCTCACACCTTGGGCAACTCCGGAGAAGAATAGAGTCCAACCCCTATCCAGGAGTACGATTCCAGAGCCAAGACTGTGCATGGAGGTAAGCCCCACCAGATCCAGCTGGTAGCGATCCACCTCCCGCATTAGTTCCGGCTCCTTCCACCACAGAGAGGTGACGTTCCACGTCCCCAGAGCCAGCCTCTGCTGCCCGGGTCTGGCCCATCGAGGTCCCTGACCATCACTGCCACCCGTGTGACAGCGCACCCGACCCCAGCGGTTTTTCCCATGAGTGGTGGGCCCACAGGATGGATGGATGGGAGGCACCACGTAGCTTCTTTGGGCAGTGCCCGACCGGGCTCCGTGGCAAACCCGGCCACCAGGCGCTCGCTGTCGGGCCCTCCCTCTGGGCCTGGCTCCAGACGGGGGCCCCGGGCTTCCTCCGGGCAGGGTCTCTCCTTTCCTTTCCCTTTCTTTCATGAAGTCGTTTTTGAACCATTCTTAGTGGCCCCTCACCTGAGACCAATTTGCCTTGGGAGACCCTACCAGGAGCACTAGGCTCCAGACAACACAGCTCTCAGGTTCATAGGGACACACAAACCTCTCCACCACGATAAGGTGATGGTTCCCAGAGAGGAAATAAATGTAATTAAATCTTGCATATAATCGTCATGGGTCAGGCATTACTTAAACATGTGGTTTGTAAACTTGTTACATTTTGTAATAAGGAGGACCCAAATGCAGAAAGCAAGATGAGGTTAAACAAAAGAGAGCTTTATTTAGCAAAACCTTACCAATATATAAAACAAGGTAACAAATAGAACTGAAAACACAAACACAAACCAGGGTTGACACAGGCGCACAAGGCAACATGGAGCGCACAAGGCAACATGGAGTGCACAAGGCAACATGGAGTGCACAAGGCAACATGGATAGCACAAGGCAACATGGATAGCACAAGGCAACATGGAGCGCACAAGGCAACATGGAGAGCACAAGGCAACATGGATACCACAAGGCAACATGGAGCGCACAAGGCAACATGGAGCGCACAAGGCAACATGGAGCGCACAAGGCAACATGGATAGCACAAGCCGAACATGAAAGTAACAAAAACATGACGAACCCACAAAGAACACTGAGACAGAGAGGGATATATACACAGACACTACATGAGGGAACGAGACACAGCTGGGAGAGAAAGGCAGAAAACACAAGGGCAGGAAGTGATACAAGACATGACACAAGGGAAAGGGAACATTTCAAAATAAAACAGGAAACGCAAATCCAGCGTCGTGACAATTATAAAGTGTTTCTGTAGACTTGTATGTGTTTCTATTCTATTTAGCTAAAAAAACAAAACCGTTCACAAACTATTTCCTCATTCTTTAGGTCTACCACATCTGTATATTGCACTGGAGATGTTGGGTAAATATGCTATAACCACTACCACCTCCCTGATGTTTGCCTACATGGCAGAGCTTTACCCAACAGTGCTCAGGAACACAGCGACAGGGATATGCACTACTGTTTCCAGAATAGGCAGCTGCATTGCTCCTTTTTTGTTAAAGCTGAGTGAGTACATTTGATTTAGATTTAAGCACATGCGTAAAGTCTGGGCAGTTAAATCTCATTTCACCCAGTTTGCAAGCCATTCACACGTGTTAATCCATCTGACTTTTCTCCAATCTAAACCTCACCTTCTTCATTTTTCGGCGCATATCTATTAGGTCTTCCTTATATTATACTGGGGACTCTGGCGGTTTTGTCTGCCTTTACTGCTTTCTTCCTTCCAGAGACTTTTGGAAAACCTCTACCTGAAACTATGGAAGAGATACATAAAAGAGAAAGGTGGGTAACTTAAGGAATACACCTTTTTGTTATGAAGCTTCTCCGATGCCAAAGTCATTTGTAGACACTGTATAATGTAACTTAATAACACAAGTTCTAATTGACAGATTGACAGAAAATGAATTGGCAATTTTCTTTATAATCCTTATGGGATTTTTCATGCAAAAATGCCAAAGTTTCTTACATGTGAGAATTTGCAGCTTTTCATTTGAAATATTTTCTCTATTAAAATTATTGTTATTGTTATTATTATTATTGGTGTTTTTATTAATGATAATAATAATTTTGAGGTTTGGGTTATTGGTTGGAGAAATAAAAGCTGCGTATCAATCGTGTTCACAACTTGTTTCTGCTGTCCCCGAGTGGCCAACAATATACTGTGTCTCTTATAAGTGCCCTGTCTTCTACATTCTGGATGGATGGATGGATGGATGGATGGATGGATGGATACTTCACTGATCCTGAGATTTCGGCAACCATTCGCTTAAAAGACAAATGACATTACATATCATTCTATGCAGAACTTTACAACCAGTAATGCTTTGTTTGTTTGAATCTTTCTTCCTTATCACAGGATAAAGTGTCCATGCATCACTGGAAAAGAAACCCCAATACCTGTGGCACTACTGGACAGTCCTCTGTGATTATCTAGCACCTTATTGATGCAGGTGATATGTTGATATTGCTATTGAAGTACTGTTTACATATCTTAATATTTTAATTATAGACATTAGAATGTAAAGGTGGAATTAAATCATGGATTTCTACATGTGGCCGATTTCAAGGAATTTCTTTGTCTCATTTTGACATTTGCACATACATGTGTTGTCTTAAATGGGGATGATGAATACAAAATACTCGGTCCAAGCTGCCGATTAAGGTTTTATGTGTCTGGCAAATCTTACATCTCAAATAACCCTGTTACAAAATGTATTTTGAATTTCATGCGATCATGCATGATTGCTACAGGTTTGATATCCTTAAAGGGGTAAAAAGTAAAAACACACAAGACAAAAGTGGCAAGCTTTGCATATTTGTTGTGGAAATCTGACACAAGTGACCAGTCAATGAGCTTTTGCATTCAAATGTTCTAGCATTTGTCTAAACTGAGACACTTTCAGTTACAACTAGCATAAATTGACTTGCTCACTGTTTACACATGTTTGTATCCCTGGCAGTTATGGCTAAAATATTAGAGATTAGTGTCTCTTGGTGCAAAAATTGCTTCAGAAATGTTTTATAACTCTGTAACTCTGCCTGTTTAACTTTTGCTTTAGCATGCATATTTATCTAGTACTGGGTGTAGCATGCTGACAGGCGAAGGAAACCGGTTTGAATTTTTCTGTTGCTTTACAAGTGCAGTAGTCTGTAGGGTGTGTGTGTGTGTGTGTGTGTGTGTGTGTGTGTGTGTGTGTGTGTGTGTGCGTGTGTGTGTGTGATGCTGCATGGTTTAGAGAGGCGGAGAAACTCCCAGTCATGTAACTTGAATACATGTGTAATTAAAAACTATGCTATTTTCATTTTGACAGTGAACAGCACAAAATTCTCACTCAACCAAAGTTGCAAGATTTGCATGTGTGTTGTGGAAACCTACTGTAACCTTTTTGTAATGTATAACTTGACAAGGGTAATTAAAAAAAAAGAATAGCAATTTGGCTTGAGGACTTTCTGACTGGATTTACTTGAAATGCAATGCAGTGTTCTATTACAACTAGTAAAAGGGTGACACGTTTATACATGTGCATATCACTGCCAATGGTTGTACTATTGGAGATAAGTCTAGAGTTTGGTTGTAAATAGGGGAAATGATTGCTTGAGAAACGGTGTAAAACTCCCTCCCTTTTTATTTTTGATATAACTAGTACAGGGCGTAACTTCCTGACAGCTGAGGAGAAGGCATATTCTGTTTGTGTTTGTTGCAGCAGGATAAAAACTGTGGAGGGGAAAGTTAAGATTTATGATATGAAGGATTATGAAGAGACCATCGCTTTTCTGGGTCAGTGGGGACGTTTCCAGCAGATTGTCTTCTTCCTGCTCTGTGCCAGCATAATGCCTAATGGATTTGGTGCTTTCTCTGTTGTCTTCCTGACTGATATCCAAAATCACCACTGCATTGTTCCTAAGGTTAACCTGACCCAAGATTGGCGCAATGCTATCATCCCGATTGAGGTAATTCAGTTTTTGAACGCAGCTCCTGGGGGGGAAAAAGAAGAAGGTATCATGTAGTGGCTGGCCACATTCTCTTAGAGCCATAATGGTTTTTATTACAATATTTTGATTATCAAATTTGTAGCTTTGGAGGTAATGTATATTTTTTCTGCATCTGCTGTATAAAGTTCAAAGAGGCTTATAAAACGGTTGGGCTCCAGTCTAAGGTAGTCATACTTTGGACTGTAAAGGTGTGAATATATAGCACAGATAATGTGGGGACACGTTGTCAATGCCATATTGTTGCATCACAATTTCAACATATTTACTTAAGCAATATGGCACCATACACAGCCAAGTAGCTTAATTACAATAGCACTAATAAAGTGTGTCATTGTGATTGTGAGGTGGTGAATGGGAAACAGGAGCTGAGCAGATGCAGCAGGTACAGGCTGGATGTGGTCAGAAATCTCTCTGCTCAGGGATTCATTCCTGGCATAGACGTCAACCTCACTGACCTGGAGCAGGAGGGCTGTGTGGACGGGTGGAGCTACAGCAAAGACATCTACCAGTCTACCTTAGTCTCTGAGGTGAGGGTGTGTTTCTATAGTTTAAAGGTCCACTGTGTAAAATATGGATGAATTTGAACTTAAAACATTACATTACAGGTCATTTAGCAGACGCTTTTATCCAGAGCGACTTACAGTGAACTAACTACACAGTTAGTGTCCCTGTTCCTGTAGTTACTACAGAAACAGTCCCCCTGGAGCAATTTAGGGTTAAGTGCCTTGCTCAGGGGCACAATGCCCTGGTATTGAACTCACTACACCACTAGGCCATCACCACCCTACATTAAAACAATGATTACATTATCAACAGAATGTGAAGAGGTAAGAGTGTTTACGTCAAATATCTATGTATTGTGTTGCAGAGATATCTACTGAAATCAGCAGTTTAACTGACAGTTCCCGCCCGTCCTGTCTAGGAGGTGATAGTCTTTGTGTTGCTGCGGTTACACAGGTTAGACCCCGCACTGCATCAGTCCGCTGTTTCTCCCGGTACTGCGGCTGCACGGCGCAGAGGAGGAAACAAAAACACAAGACATTCTCGCATCTTCTCCGGCCAGACCCAAGCCAACATACAAACTATCAAAACATAACGTTACACGGACCGTACAGCCCCCAGTGCCACAGTAAACACACAGATATCTGATCCCCATATGAGGATTATAAAATAGTAGTTATTTAGACTCTCAGAGTGTCAGCAGTCTTGTCTAATGAACTGACTGACTTACACAAGAGTGAAGACAAACACAGTAAATATATCAACACTAGAAGAGAGAGAAGTAGCTGTAGAATACAATACACAACATAAAGAATACATTATAATACTCTAAAATGTAGAATACAATAAATATAACAACTATTTTGGCTATTTTTAAAGGGCCTACGAAATGATATTTCGTCAGCACAAGCCAGCACAAGCCAACACAACTCAACACACCGATTCAAACACTTCCCCGATGCAGAGTCCTCCACCAAAGAGACAACAAAATGCTTTCGCCAAAAGAGAGAGAGCGAAGGTAAGCCGTGCTACTAGTTTAATTTATTTATTGTTACAAGCATAAAGCCATAATCGGTCTAGGCCTACTGTATGTAACAAGTTTACCCCAGGGCCTAGCCGATATGTGTTATTGTTTGTAGTATTAATAACTTTAGCTCATTACACTTTTTAGCTATTTAGCGATCGAGCAATTTGCGGACAACTAGTCGGGTTTCATAACAATTCAAGGAAACCAAGCTATCGACTCGATATAGGAAAGCTTGTGATCTATTTACGATCGAGGATAATGTTACGATTTATTATGATGTATTTACTATTTATTGGGATGTTCTATGAATTATAGTCAAATGTATATACCTGTCTGTGTTCTGTTGCCGCAGAGGATCTCCGCCAAATCCAGGATCACCGTCAGCAACATCCGCCTGTTCGCTCCCGTCTGTGTGTCCATCTTGAACACTGTGTCTCGCGCTGCTCTGTTTCCACCACTTTAAACTCGCCCGCATGATCTAAATCCACGACACCGGCATCCTCCTCAATAAACTCCTCTTCTTGAAAGTGCAACGAGTCTATTGACAACTCACTGTCACTGGATTCTGTCGAAATCCGAAAGATCCGAGCCAGAGTCCGACATCGCTACATCTGCCGTGCTGTCTGTGTATTCAACTGCGGGACTGTGTTCTACTTGTGACGTCAGAACACGGCGTCGGGTGTTTCCGGTAGCAGCAATGTAAACATCGGTGGTCGACATACTAAATCATGATTTATTAAATACTGCGATCACTGTGTCATAAATAACACATACTTTTACACCACAAATAGCATTTACTATCATCAGTAGAAATTCATGTTTATCATTTCGTAGGCCCTTTAAGAACTGATGATTTTTTATGATTGAATTTAGATTGTGTTGTCCCAGTAGTAGGTGAAATACTGCCCTCTAGTTAGCGGGTGGCTCAGAACTACACATTGAACCTTTGAGCCGTAATATAGTGGTTGCCATAGTTATAGTAACTGAACTATAATTACTCGTTCCCTGATCTGGAGAAGGTTGGTCGTTTTTTATCTCGTCACGTCTACAACAACCTGTACTTGTGTCTCCATCGTTTTCAACTCATTCACAATGCTGCAACTTAAACAGGTTTTTAAAGAATGTGACCATGTTACAACAATTTGACCTTTTTTACCCTTGTCCTTTATAGTTGATTTTAAAATACTTTTTCATCACTTTGGTTTGGCACCTCCTTAAAGTATATCTCCGAGCTCCTGTCCCCTTAGGACCAAACGCACCACCCAAAATCAAGCAGAACCATGTTATTTGTTCCAAAGTCAAGGATAAAAATGACAAGTAATTGTGCCTTTGCTGTTATTTTTCTCTGTTCATGCATTGGATACTCCAGTTCGACCTGGTGTGCAGGGATCAGTGGAAGCAGCCGTTTACTGCCACAGTTTACTTCCTGGGAGTTGTTGTTGGATCTTTCTTCTCAGGACAGCTCTCAGACAGGTACTGAGAACACTCTTAAAATCTTTTAATTATTCCTGGACCTTTCCTTGCTCTACTTTTGCCAAAAGAAAAAATGGCAGATTTCAAAAAAATGTTTTACCTTGATCTTATTTACTCTTATTTAATTGTTTGACTTCTCATTCTAGGTTTGGAAGAAAGCTTGTTTTCTTTGCCACCATGGCAGTTCAGACAGTTTTTACCTTTGTTCAAATATTTTCACCTTCTTGGACGGTGTTCTCCATTCTCAACTTCATCAGCGGTTTGGGACAGATCTCCAACTATGTAGCTGCTTTTGTGCTGGGTAAATGTGAACATATCATATTTGATACAGTCTGTGATATGGAATAATATACGTATATTGTGTCTACTGTACATGTCTTGTTGTATCATTATTGAACAATAATATCTTCACATATTACCTGTACTATTATCTTCTATTGTCATACATGTCTTTCTCTTTCTCTTTATGTGCAGGCACTGAGATCTTAACTGGCAACATACGGGTCCTGTTCTCATCCCTGGGTGTGTGTCTGGGTTTTGCCATTGGCTACATGGTTCTGCCTCTCTTTGCTTACTTTTTAAGGGACTGGAAATCTCTCCTGATTGCCATCTCTCTGCCTGGCCTGCTCTACATCCCTCTCTGGAGGTAGGTTGTACTGATAACAAGAACATTTTCATGGGCTGGATTTCGTTGATAGCAGTTTAAGCAAGTTAGTCTTCCTCCAAAGCGAGGCACCTCCACAGGACTCACCATTAGACATGGTTGTAAGCCCTCTCCAAGTCCACAAGACACATGTAAATTGGATGGGCAGATGTGCAATGTGAGGAGGTGAGGCCAACTATATCTATAGCCCAGTGCACCCAGGTACCAATCAAGGCCAGGGAACTAAACTGAACGGGGAAGTCCGGGCAGTAAGTCGGGAGAGGCCAGCGGGACGGGGCTGGAGGCCAGCGAAGTGGGCAGGTCCGCTCTGGAGGCAGGGATGGAGGCCAACGGAGCTGCTCAGGAGGCCGGGCTGGAGGTGGACAGAGCTGCTCATGTGGCCGGGCTGGAGGCCGGCGGAGTCGCACAGGGAGAAGGGTCTTGAGAGGCGAGGGGAGCACAGGGGTCTCGAGAGGCGAGGGTATAACAGGGACTGGGGTCACGAGAGGCGAGGGGAGCACTGTGGTCAGCGGGAGCTGAGCTCTGCAGAGGTTCGGCAGCTGCGAGAACTGAAGTCTGCAGCTAAAATTCCGGCGGCTTGAACCTCTGGATACTCAGAGGACCTCCCAGTGCCTGGCGAGTACCCAGGAATGGGTCAGGAGCAGGAAGTGGGGTCTGTTGCGGCCCGGCAGCAGGAACGGGGGTCTGTTGCGGCCCTGCAGCAGGAACGGGAGTCCGTCGTGGCTCGGCAGTAGGAGACGGGATCTCTCGCAGCCCGGAGGTTGGCTGAGGACAAGGCGGGCGATGTGGGAGATTCATAAAATCTTGAAGCCACTCAGGCAAAAGATTCATTAGCCCGAGCCTCCTAGCCATTTCCTCTTTAGACAACCCTAAAGCAGCCTGTTGAGTCCACGAACAGGGGGCTCTTCTCCATTCACCATGGAGACACATCAGGGTGTATGAGAGATCATATAGTTCATTGTCCAAAATATCTGCTGGGTCTCCTGGTCAGTTCGTTCTGTCACGGTTCAGGACAGGGGAGGACCCAAATGCAGCACGCCAATTGATTTAAACAAGAAGAGAGCTTTATTATAACAAGAAAACAAGTAAAACTGAAAAAAACCCAAACCAGGTAAGACACGAGGAACCACGAACTAAGCACAAGGAATGCACATGGCAACATGAGTGTAATATGAAAGACAAACTGACAAGGAACACTGGGAGTTTACCTTACGATGCCCTATTAATGTCCTGATTTTGCTTTTGTCTGGAAACCAAAACATTTATTTGGCTCTTATATCAAATATATAAATATCCTAACTTGCATTGACCGCCTTTGTGATCGCTGTGATTCAGCCTAAAGCTTTCTGTTTCTCTGTTGAATGCTGAGGCAGGTTCATCCCAGAGTCGCCTCGGTGGCTGCTCTCTCAGGGAAGAGTGGAGGAGGCTGAGGCCATCGTGAGAGAGGCTGCTAAGAGGAACAGAGTTGAGGCTCCACTGGTCATCTTTGAAGATTACAGAGCACATGTAAGTCTGCCTTGACTTAAATCATGCAGTGTCAGACACAAGAGCTGACCCAGAGCTGACTGGGACCCAGAGTGTCCCAGTACAATTCATCCCGTGGGGAACGTGAATAAATGTCTCATGACAATTCTTCCAGCAGTTGTTGAGTAATCTAATTCAGGACCAAAGTGGCGGACCGACCAGATAACACACACCAACCTGATGGTGAGACTCAGATTTTATATCTTGCAGGATGATAAGACAAATACAGAACCCAAGGAACTCCCCAATGTCTTCAACCTGTTGAGGACAAGAAACATCAGAAACACAACCGTCATTCTGAGCCTGGTTTGGTGAGTATCCAGTCTGAGCCTTTCAGTCATCCAACACGTCAACAAAAAAACATTAGATTCTGGCTTTATTAACAATTGCTCATTTACAGCACTGTTATTATACAGTTGTATCCTTCTTTAGTTTACGTTATCTGTCTTGATGGCAGTAAAGAGTGTATATAAGTCCCAAGTCTAATGGTCTTGGTGTGCTACTGTACGATATGCTGTTTCTACGATTTCCATCTAAACATATCTGTTGTTTGTTTCTCTGTATTCCAAGGTTCATTCTGAGTACTGGCTACTTTGGTCTTTCTCTGAACACATCCCGACTTCATGCTAACCCCTATATCAGCTGCTTCATCTCAGCAGCTGTAGAGGTACCAGCTTACATTTCCAGCTGGCTGGCACTTCAATACCTTACACGCCGACTGTCCGTCATCTGTATCCTGCTCCTTGGTGGAGTGTCGCTGCTTTTAATTACACTAGTACCTCAAAGTAAGCAGTGTCATGATGTGGTGCATCGCTGTACTGTAATATTTCCATACCAAAACCTTTGCATTCTCTGAGAAACATTTGCGTTTTGCGGAGAAAGATAAAAATAAATAAAAAGAGGTCAATGGACTTCCGGGCTGCTAAATACTTTCTGCAGACGTGCTGCAACGGATTGATGCTTAAAATCTAATGTATTTCAATCAAACCCTGGTTAAAGCAGGAGAGTCAGTAGCCCTAAATCAGTCTGCACTGATCAATGAGTGAATGTGGATGATTATTATAGTTTCTGCTAGCCACAGCTGCTTTATAGTATGAAAAGCTCATGAAATCAATGGAGCTTCTGAGTGCAGCGGAACTGACTAGAGTGTAGTGCCGTTACGCACGGCCATACACAGTGTTTACCTTATTATTAAATGGCCTGAAACACCCGTCTGCTACAACATAATCATACAGCCCTTTACACACATTTGACTGATTATTACTATTATTACTGTTTATAACGGGATATTCTGCTTTTTTCTGAAAAACGTCCGGTTAGGGCAAATCTTTTCTAGCTTTCTTTTTTAGCAAAAGTAGCATCTGATGTTTTGTCCTTGCAACACATAGCAGTGCAATCGCTGTTGTATAACATTAATTACTAAAAGCTATGTGACCATGTGAGGTACATTAGAAATATTGCTAAAATAGCGTCAGTCCGATATACTCATATAAATCTATCTCTTTATTTTTTATTTCTATTGCTACTAAAGGCCTAGTAACGGATGTACAATCATACTCAATCTGTTTTTGTGTGCAGATTTGTGGGGATGTGTGTTCATGTTGTGACAGGCTGAATCATATTTTGAAAACTTCACTTCATTTTAAAGATGCATCAAGTAAAATCTGACTCAACCCACCCCACTGTGCCCTATATATTTTTTCCCAACCTTTTGATAAAAAATAAATTAAAAAAATGCTTTTGAGTTTCTTAATTAGAGCTGCATGAAGTGAAATCAGAGATAAACACATCTAAACACACAGTAAAATGCATGTAATAATCCACAGAGTAGATCATTCAGGGACAGGCTTTCTTTCCGTTCCATTCTGTTGTCAGACAAACCATTTCTTATGTTTCAGCTTTATCAGAACTGTCTGTTGCCCTGGAGATGCTGGGTAAATTTGGTATTACCACCGGTACATCACTGATGTATGTCTACACAGCAGAGCTTTACCCGACAGTGCTCAGGAACACAGCGACAGGGGTATGCTCTACTGCTTCCAGAATAGGCAGCTGCATTGCTCCTTTTTTGTTACAGCTGAGTGAGTAAACTGGTCTTATGACTTAATAATAACAGTTACTAACATTTGTTTAACGTGGATTTATCTTCCCAATTGACATTTCAACAACTTTATATTTGGATACATTCACATACTGTAAATGTTTACAGTGCACATACGCAGGACCCAGGGCTTCTATCGTCCTAATTTCCCCTTCTCCTTGTATAGGTCAATATTATAAGTATCTGCCTTATATTACACTGGGGACTCTGGCTGCTGGTTCGGCCTTCGCTGCTCTCTTCCTGCCAGAGACTTTTGGACAACCTCTACCTCAAACTATTCAACAGATGCATAAGAGAGAAAGGTGGGTAACTTAAAGAATACATCCATACATCCATCCATGCATCTATCCATCGTCTACCGCTTATCCGGGGTCGGGTCGCGGGGGTAGCAGCTCCAGTAAGGAACCCCAAATTCCCTTCTCCGGGCCACATCCGCCAGCTCCAACTGGGGGATCCCGAGGCGTTCTCAGGCCAGTGAGGAGCTATAATCTCTCCACCGAGTCCTGGGTCTTCCCCGGGGTCTCTTCCCAGCTGGACGTGCCTGGCCGCCTCCCTAAGGAGATGGCATCCTTACTAGATGCCTGAAGCACCTCAACTGGCTCCTTTCAATGCAAAGGAGCAGCGGCTCTACTCTGAGTCTCTCAGGGATGGCTGAGCTTCTCACCCTATCTCCAAGGGAGACACCAGCCACCCGTCTGAGAAAACCTATGTTGGCCGCTTGTACCCGTGATCTCGTTCTTTCGGTCATGACCCAGCATTCATGACCATAGGTGAGGGTAGGAACAAAGATCGCCCGGAAGATCGAGAGCTTTGCCTTCTGGCTCAGCTCTCTTTTCGTCACAACGGTGCGGTAAAGCGAATGTAATACCGCCCCCTCTGCTCCGATTTTCCGGCCAATCTCTCGCTCCATCGTGCCCTCACTCGTGAACAAGACCCCAAGGTACTTGAACTCCTTCACTTGGGATAAGGGCTCATTCCCTACCCGGAGTAGGGCTCATTCCCTAATGAGTAGGCAATCCACCGGTTTCCTGCTGAGAGCCATGGCCTCAGATTTTGAGGTGCTGATCCTCATCCCAACCGCTTCAAACTCGGCTGCAAACTGATCCAGTGACTGCTGAAAGTCACAGACTGATGACCCCATCAGGACCACATCATTTGCAAAGAGCAGCGATGAGATCCTCAGGCCACCGAACTGCAACCCCTCTCCTCCATGACTACGCCTCGATATCCTGTCCATGAACATTACAAACAGGATTGGTGATTAAGCGCAGCCCTGGCGGAGGCCAACATTCACTGGGAACGAGTCCGACTTACTGCAGAGTATCCGGACATAACTCTCGTTTAACATAACCCCTATCCAGGAGTACGGTTCCATAGCCAAGACTGTGCATAGAGGTAAGCCCCACCAGATCCAACTGGTAGCGCTCCACCTCCCGCACTAGTTCCGGCTCCTTCCCCCACAGAGAGGTGATGTTCCACGTCCCCAGAGCCAGCCTCTGCTGCCCGGATCTGGTTCGTCGAGGTCCCTGACCATCACTGCCAGCCGTGTGACAGCGCACCCGACCGCAGCGGTTCTTCCTGTGAGTAGTGGGCCCACAGGATGGATGGATGGGAGGCACCACGTAGCTTCTTCGGGCTGTGCCGACCGGGCTCCGTGGCAAATCCGGCCACCAGGCGCTCGCTGTCGGGCCCTCCCTCTGGGCTTGGCTCCAGACGGGGTCCCCGGGCTTCCTCCGGGCAGGGTCTCTCCTTCTCTTTCCCTTTTTTTGATGAGGTCGTTTTGAAACATTCTTAATCTGGCCCCTCGCCTGAGACTAATTTGCCTTGGGAGACCCTACCAGGAGCACAAGGCTCCAGACAATACAGCTCTCAGCTTCATAGGGACACACAAACCTCTCCACCACAGTAAGGTGATGGTTCCCGGAGAGGTACATCTTCTAAAAACTACTTCTGTCAATATTATAATATACAAAAGAACACTGAATATAATATAATATAATACACAACCAAGTTATTGTTCCCCAAACCACCACAGAACTAGCCGTTACTGGATGGACAAGATAATAGCAAAAGAAAAATGGCGTAGTATTCTTTAATATAACCAACAAAACCCCTCCTCATCCTCATCATCCGGCATCAGTCTTTGTAGTGAACACACATGTGCACATATGACAATGAAGTTGGTAGAAAGGAAATAATATAAAAAATTGCAGCTTTTTTAGTTTTCCTGTTTGCTGAAAAACAAATAATGGTTTCTTTATTTGCATTTGATCCCAACAGCATGAAGTGCCCATGCATCACAAGAAAAGAACATTCAATACCTGGGGTGCTTTTGGAAAGTCGACTCTGATTATGTGTTTATGTGTGAGTAATGTCTAAATGATGGCTTACATTAATATTGTACTATTAATTGTATATCATTCCTACTGTTTACTGTGCTTAATATTCAACATTTCTAACAGAGAATTTCAATCAGTTCAAGTGGATTTAATGACATTACATGATCTTTTTTTAAGTAGTAAAATTAAAATAATTAAAACTTGACTAATACATTTTGGAGTTCATTTTTTTTTGTGCATGATCTCTGTGTTTGGCGGAGGTAAACAACCGCAAGGCGATAATTCTAGTTTGACGCTGTTGCAGAAAAAACATAACTCCGATATTTTAAGGCACACATATTGTTCTGATAACCGTCAAGTTGCTTGTTTCTGTTGAAGTCACATACTTTCACAAATCCAGTGACATAAATAACAATAATTCTAGTTATTCCTGTAAAATGAACAGAGACATGATGGTGGTTCAGTTTTTTGCATCAAGTCAGATATTAGTGCTGCTCCTTGTTCAAGGGACAACTGGAGACTTCTTTTCAGCAGCGTTTTCCTTTTCTTCGGTGTGTGTGAGTGTATAAGGTGTCTTCTGACAACATCTAGAGGAAAAGAAACACTGATTCAGTTACAGTAAGGATTCACAGATACAGAACAGTGCTGTCAAGGTCTGTTTTTAAATGTACTGTTAGTGAACTGCCACTATGTCTAAAGCATCTATTGAGTGCAATATGTTTGTATTTTTCAATCAAACTAAATTTGATTGCACTATAATTAAAACGATATCTGTTTAGAGGAACCGTCTTCTGCAGGAATTACGCGTATTTGCTTTCTGGAGAAAGTAAAGAAGTGTAACTGCAACCCCAGATGCCGCCAAATCCTGAACTGAATACCCCTCCGCTCACTCCTCCTTTTCACGACGAGCCGGCAAGTGGAAAACAGTGGTAATGCCGTGGTATCCTCCAGGTCCTTCGCCTCACTCTCAGAGGCCATCCTTACCATAACACTACTTTAGGAGCAATGAAATTCAGGCGGCAGCTGCAGTTACCGCAGTTTAACAAGTGTGTCGGAGAACTACGGTGGAAGGTAACGTAAAAATGCGAAAAGCCGTCTCTCGTGCTAGTGTTTGGTTTGTCCGTTCTGAGCTACTGTAGAAACGTAGCAGTTCAACGTAACGGACTCAGTAGATAAGAAGGGCTCATTCTAAGTTTCAGGTGATTATTCACTAATGAAAACATAGTTATGAATATTATATTTTATAAATATATATTTTCTACTTCTGCTAATAGATCCCCCTGAATACTACACAATGGCCCTTTAAGTTATTCATTTGAAATCTGGCCTCTGTGCATTTGTTTTGTCATGCATTACATCGAATTTTATTTGTGAGTGTGTGTGTACGTGTGCTGTCAGTATGAGAGCATGACAGCGCGTCTAATTTTGATGTGGCCCAAGAGCCAATCACAAAAATGCCAGTGATGCAGTGAACCAATCACCTTCAAGGGGGGAAAAACCTATCGTTATTCAGAATTCTCCAGTCTTGAAAAAGTAATTGTCTTCCTTTAAATTCAATTTACATTCTTGTTTAATCTTAAATAGTTATCTGCAAAAGCCATGTTGAAGTTGAAGTTTGAAGTTGTGACTGGCAGGAATCAAACAATTGCTCTCCATTTGTTTTTGAGTCCGAGTGAACATTTTGCATCATCACCATTCTCTAAATATCTCTGCATTAATCTGTACAAAGCAAATGTTTCATGCAAAGATGCTTGCAATGAGTAACATTGATTTATTTTTAAGCTCCATATTTTTAAGGGTCCTCTATATGTTGCTTTTTCTGATTCATCATTTAGCATCAAAAGAGACACATTTATATTTATGTCTGAAAAACATGTTTATTGGTATTTTTTTACTTTAAAACATCCCAAGGATATTAGGCTACTGGGAAAAGCAACAACAAACAGAGGGTGAGACTTACGTTTTTTTTTTATCTTGCAGGTTTTTAAGACAAAGGCACATTCTAAAAAACGCCACAATGTCGTGGACGTGCTGAAGAACAGCAGCATCAGAGTCACAACCCTCATCCTCTGCTTGGTGAGGTGAGGAAACGGCACATTGAGATTTCTCTGAGTTATTAACAGTTACTAAAATGTCTGAGAGGGAGCATCGCACTAGAACTCATGAAATCACATCTTCGCACACATCGAGATCTTCACCCTTTTTTAAAAACCCATATGCAACATGCAGGAACACGCTGCAAGTAAGTCCAAGCTTTCCACTGAATAGAGTCATTGTTTTTAGTATCCACAGACAAAGGGTGATTTGAGGGACTGTTTATCTGACTCCCTTCTATGCAATATTTAATGTACAATATCTCCCAAGCTTCTTTATCATATGTTCTATTTATTCAAAATGAAAACACACAAGTAGGAGATATATGGTGCGGTTTTGTATGTTCATGAAACAAGGAGAAAAGATGTGGCCGAGTAAGTCATTGTAAATTCATTCAGAAAAAATGCATTGCCCCTAATGCATAACTAAAACTGTCTGCATGTGTTCTTTTCTCCATTTACCCAAATATATTCATACCATTTTATAACGATTATTTTTTGAGAGGAGCGAAGGTCTTTCTATTCAAACATCTGCTTAATGTCTTTGTCCAGCTTCTCTGCAATCACTGGATACTACAGCCTATCTTTCAACACATCCCAACTCCATGCTAATCCCTACATGAGCTGCTTCATCTCAGCAGCTGTAGAGGTACCAGCTTACATTTCCAGCTGGCTGGCTCTGCGATACCTTCCACGCCGACTGTCCGTCATCGGTTCATTGCTCCTTGCAGCATTGCCAATGTACCTTATTCAACTGGTGCCCCAAAGTAAGCAAACAATATGGCAGGACTGTATGAAGAGAGATGCAAAGTGATGGTTTGTCTGTCTAAGTTCAGAGACGTCCGTCCGTCACCAAGCATCCTGGTATTTAACAGTGTTGGGTTGAAGATCTGCTGTAATTAGGGAGGAACTAATCACAAACTCAATGACGCCATCATTTCCTCATAGTGAGCAATAGAAATAAATGTAATTAAATCTTGCATATAATCATCATGGGTCAGGCATTACTTAAACATGTGGTTTGTAAACTTGTTACATTTTGTAATAAGGAGGACCCAAATGCAGAAAGCAAGATGAGGTTAAACAAAAGAGAGCTTTATTTAGCAAAAGCTTACCAATATATAAAACAAGGTAACAAATAGAACTGAAAACACAAACACAAACCAGGGTTGACACAGGATAGCACGAAGATGTATGAGGGTATACGAGGGATGCACAATGCAACATGGAGCACACAAGAGGCAACATGGAGCGCACAAGGCAACATGGATAGCACAAGGCAACATGGAGCGCACGAGCCGAACATGAGAGTAACAAAAAAAAATGACGAACCCACAAAGAACACTGAGACAGAGAGGGATATATACACAGACACTACATGAGGGAACGAGACACAGCTGGGGGAGAAAGGCAGAAAACACAAGGGCAGGAAGTGATACAAGACATGACAAAAGGGAACATTTCAAAATAAAACAGGAAACGCAAATCCAGCGTCGTGACAATTATTAATTAATTAAAGTGTTTCTGTAGAAGAAAGGGGCTGCATGATACTGACACAGGGGTAGAAGTGCTTCAGACTTGTATGTGTTTCTATTCTATTTAGCTAAAAAAACAAAACCGTTCACAAACTATTTCCTCATCCTTTAGGTCTACCACATCTGTATATTGCACTGGAGATGTTGGGTAAATATGCTATAACCACTACCTCCTCCCTGATGTTTGCCTACATGGCAGAGCTTTACCCAACAGTGCTCAGGAACACAGCGACAGGGATATGCACTACTGTTTCCAGAATAGGCAGCTGCATTGCTCCTTTTTTGTTAAAGCTGAGTGAGTACATTTGATTTAGATTTAAGCACATGCGTAAAGTCTGGGCAGTTAAATCTCATTTCACCCAGTTTGCAAGCCATTCACACGTGTTAATCCATCTGACTTTTCTCCAATCTAAACCTCACCTTCTTCATTTTTCGGCGCATATCTATTAGGTCTTCCTTATATTATACTGGGGACTCTGGCGGTTTTGTCTGCCTTTACTGCTTTCTTCCTTTCAGAGACTTTTGGAAAACCTCTACCTGAAACTATGGAAGAGATACATAAAAGAGAAAGGTGGGTAACTTAAGGAATACACCTTTTTGTTATGAAACTTCTCCGATGCCAAAGTCATTTGTAGACACTGTATAATGTAACTTAATAACACAAGTTCTAATTGACAGATTGACAGAAAATGAATTGGCAATTTTCTTTATAATCCTTATGGGATTTTTCATGCAAAAATGCCAAAGTTTCTTACATGTGAGAATTTGCAGCTTTTCATTTGAAATATTTTCTCTATTAAAATTATTGTTATTGTTATTATTATTATTGGTGTTTTTATTAATGATAATAATAATTTTGAGGTTTGGGCTATTGGTTGGAGAAATAAAAGCTGCGTATCAATCGTGTTCACAACTTGTTTCTGCTGTCCCCGAGTGGCCAACAATATACTGTGTCTCTTATAAGTGCCCTATCTTCTACATTCTAGATGGATGGATGGATGGATGGATGGATAGACTGACTGACTGACTGACTGACTGACTGACTGACTGACTGGTTGGAGAAATACAAGTTGCGTATCAATCGTGTTCACAACTTGTTTCTGCTGTCCCCGAGTGGCCAACAATATACTGTGTCTCTTATAAGTGCCCTGTCTTCTACATTCTAGATGGATGGATGGATGGATGGATGGATGGATGGATGGATGGATGGATACTTCATTGATCCTGAGGAAGATTTCGGCAACCATTCGCTTAAAAGACAAATGACATTACATATCATTCTATGCAGAACTTTACAACCAGTAATGCTTTGTTTGTTTGAATCTTTCTTCCTTATCACAGGATAAAGTGTCCATGCATCACTGGAAAAGAAACCCCAATACCTGTGGCACTACTGGACAGTCCTCTGTGATTATCTAGCACCTTATTGATGCAGGTGATATGTTGATATTGCTATTGAAGTACTGTTTACATATCTTAATATTTTAATTATAGACATTAGAATGTAAAGGTGGAATTAAATCATGGATTTCTACATGTGGCCAATTTCAAGGAATTTCTTTGTCTCATTTTGACATTTGCACATACATGTGTTGTCTTAAATGGGGATGATGAATACAAAATACTCGGTCCAAGCTGCCGATTAAGGTTTTATGTGTCTGGCAAATCTTACATCTCAAATAACCCTGTTACAAAATGTATTTTGAATTTCATGCGATCATGCATGATTGCTACAGGTTTGATATCCTTAAAGGAGTAAAAAGTAAAAACACACAAGACAAAAGTGGCAAGCTTTGCATGTTTTTTGTAGAAATCTGACCAGTCAATGAGCTTTTGCATTCAAATGTTCTAGCATTTTTCTAAACCGAGACACTTTCAGTTACAACTAGCATAAATTGACTTGCTCACTGTTTACACATGTTTGTATCAGTAGTATCTGTCTGTTGTAGTAGGATAAAAACTGTGGAGGGGAAAGTTAAGATTTATGATATGAAGGATTATGAAGAGACCATCGCTTTTCTGGGTCAGTGGGGACGTTTCCAGCAGATTGTCTTCTTCCTGCTCTGTGCCAGCATAATGCCTAATGGATTTGGTGCTTTCCCTGTTGTCTTCCTGACTGATATCCAAAGTCACCACTGCATTGTTCCTGAGGTTAACCTGACCCAAGATTGGCGCAATGCTATCATCCCGATTGAGGTAATTCAGTTTTTGAACGCAGCTCCTGGGGGCGAAAAAGAAGAAGGTATCATGTAGTGGCTGGCCACATTCTCTTAGAGCCATAATGGTTTTTATTACAATATTTTGATTATCAAATTTGTAGCTTTGGAGGTAATGTATATTTTTTCTGCATCTGCTGTATAAAGTTCAAAGAGGCTTATAAAACGGTTGGGCTCCAGTCTAAGGTAGTCATACTTTGGACTGTAAAGGTGTGAATATATAGCACAGATAATGTGGGGACACGGTTGTCAATGCCATATTGTTGCATCACAATTTCAACATATTTACTTAAGCAATATGGCACCATACACAGCCAAGTAGCTTAATTACAATAGCACTAATAAAGTGTGTCATTGTGATTGTGAGGTGGTGAATGGGAAACAGGAGCTGAGCAGAGCCCCTATTTATGCTTCTATACGCTTAGACTGCCGGGGGACACCTCCCTGCTCTCTTCCTTCTCTTCCTCTCTCCTCCCCTCCCTCTCTTCTTCTTCCTCTCTATCTGTATGCGTTTATGTAAATGTATGTTACTAACTCATCATCCGGGGCATCATCCCCAGAGTGTCTGTCTCTCACTGATAAAGTTTACGTCAAGATCAGGAATCGTGGCTGCGCCTGCTGCCCTGGTCCTGCTGGACACCGGGAAGCCTTTTTGACATTTTCCTGGATTCATCCAAACTTTCTCTTTTTTTTTTCAACATAACATCATTTCTGTCAAATGTTGTATTTGTACTATGTTGTTTATCCTGCACACACGACATCTATTGCACGTCTGTCCGTCCTGGGAGAGGGATCCCTCCTCAGTTGCTCTCCCTGAGGTTTCCAACATTTTTCCCCCTTTAATTATGGGGTTTCTTTTAGGAAGTTTTTCCTTGTGCGATGCGAGGGTGTAAGGACAGAGGATGTCGTAACCTGTACAGTCTGTAAAGCACACTGAGACAAATGTGTCATTTGTGATATTGGGCTATTGAATTAGTCTGTCCCATTTCTGCCCTGGTCTGTTTCTGCAAGTATCATCTTGAATGCCACAGTCAGCCCTTAATGTGCCTCTACAGTACACACAATCTTGCAATAAATCCTACCTTGATGGAGGCTATAATCTTCAGACCATCTTTCAAGATTAAAAGATTAAATTGTCTTCTAATGCTCTTCCCATGATAGTGATGGGGAACAAAAATCCGCCCGAGCACATGAAACAAAAACAACTGATGTTTTGTATCAGGCTGGTGGAAGAAAGACTTGTATAGGCTTATAAGAGATTTGTATACAGTGCATCCGGAAAGTATTCATACCCCTTCACTTTTTACACATTTTATTATGTTACAGCCTAATGTTCTCAACATTCTACACACAATACCGCATAATGACAAAGTGAAAAAAGTTTTTTAGAATTGTTTGCAAATGTATTAAAAATAAAACACTAAAATATCACATGTACATAAGCAATCATACCCTTTACTCAATACTTGAAGCACCTTTGAAAGCAATTACAGCCTCAAGTCTTCTTGAGTATGATGCTACAAGTTTGGCACACCTATTTTGGGACAGTTTCTCCCATTCTTCTTTGCTGATTGTCTCAAACTCTGTCAGGTTGGCTGGGGACCGCCGATGGATGGCCTTTTTCAGGTCTCTCCAGAGATGTTCAGTTGAGTTCAAGTCCGGGCTCTGGCTGGGCCGCTCAAGGACATGTGACAGTTTATGGTGACAGTTTTGCAGAACTGGTTTTGTAGCCTTCACTAGCTCTGTGCCTCGACACAATCCTGTCTCCGAGCTCCACAGGCTTACTGTAACCTCATACATTGTGAACTGTGGGAGCTTACATAGAAAGGTGTGTGTCTTTACATATCATGTCCAATCAATTTAATTTACCACAGGTGGACTCCAAACAAGGTGTAGGAACACCTCAACGATGATAAATAGAGATTGGATCCTCCTGAGCTTCATTTCAAGTGTCACAGCAAAGGGTGTGAATACTTAAGTACATGTGATATTATTTTTTATTTTTAATACATTTGTAATAAATTCAAAAAAATCTTTTTCACTCTGTCATTATGCGGTATTGTGTGTAGAATGTTGAGAGAAAAAAATTAATTTAATCCATTTTGGAATAAAGCTGTAACATAACAAAGTGTGGAAAAAGTGAAGGGGTATGAATACTTTCCAGATGCACTGTCTATTTATCTATCAATCATACTGTAAGGTGTAGACATATTTCTTGTGTGTATCAGGGAGTTCCTCGAGATGAAAGCGTGAACTCTATGTTGACGTTTACAGAAACCCTGAAGGCGAGTAGTGACTTGTGTTTACGCTCTTATATTACCGACCAGTATTTCAACCACAGAAACATATGTTAGGGCGTGCCCCTCGTCTGAGAATGATGATTCGCTTTCAGCACAGTATGTATAGCATAATACTTGCTCAACTGGTACAGGACAGTGGCTGTGGGAAGAATGTTGCAGCATTATTACCTTTTTGTTCACCTCCATTTACACCATAGGGTAGATGTATGACAGTTGCAGGAAGACAGAGGATCAAAAGTTTATCCTTCTTTCACTATGAAGGATTATTCTAACACTATCGCTTTTCTGGGCCAGTGGGGACGTTTCCAGCAGGTCGTCTTCTTCCTGCTGTGTGCCAGCATCGTGCCCAATGGATTTGGTGCTTTCAGCCTTGTTTTCCTGACCGATATCCCGAGTCATCACTGCGTTATTCCTGACAACCTTACCGAAGACTGGCGTAAAACCATCATACCAATAAAGGTGAAACTGCAGAGAATTAACAAGCTAAACATCATCTTGGATTACTGGAGTTTCGCACTAACTTTCCTCAATGTGAAGTTTATAAGTATAGAGCGAAGAACTAAATGAATACTCGTACATAACACATTTGTATTTGCATTAATTGCCTATTTGCATGTCATTTTAAAACTGATTATACTAAAGGCTTAACAATATGTTATTTACAGGTTAATGGAGAAAAAAAAGGGAAAACAAATCTCTGCCAAGTTTTGAACAACACTGTTACAAATTAAAACTCCTGGTTTTAGATCTATAAATCACTTCCCGTCACAATTTGGATGAAAGCCTGCAGTGTTGCTTTAGGCTACACAACTGAATCCTCTTACAGCAGCTAATTCTATGAACATATGAGAAAGTTATATCTACCAGGATGGGTTCACTGCAAGTTTATTTATAGCACATTTCAGTACATGTGTCACTCAAGACAATTCAAAGTGCTCTTCATTCAACAGTAAAAGCATCAAGACAAAATGCGAAAGAAACAAATTATAAAATGAAATTTAAATACAAATAAATATGGCCAATAAAAAGTAAAACATAATTAAAATAGAACTCCTCATGCAGAGGCTGAAGTGTCATGGCTACATTATATGGTTATGAGATCATGTGGAAGGGTACAGGTATCGTAAATGCATAGCCATGAATGCCATTTTGTCCAAAGGATAAGTTCCCTGAAAAATAAATGTTCCTAATAACAGTAATATTAACTGTGTCATTGTGACTGTGAGGTGGTGAATGGGAAACAGGAGCTGAGCCGATGCAGCAGGTACAGGCTGGATGTGGTCAGAAATCTCTCTGCTCAGGGATTCATTCCTGGCATAGGACGTCAACCTCACTGACCTGGAGCAGGAGGGCTGTGTGGACGGGTGGAGCTACAGCAAAGACATCTACCAGTCTACCTTAGTCTCTGAGGTGAGGGTGTGTCCAACACTGAATGAGTTGCTGCCGTATTGTGTTGTCACTGCACGGTCTCAGTCCCCCCTTATTCCCAATCTCCTTAGTCTGTTTGTGCATTTGTCTTGCAGCCTTTGTTTTTTTCCTGTTGACCCTCTAGGTGTCACAGTTTATAGTCTCTGTATGTGTACCACATCATCCCCGGATCGTTGGTACATCAATTGATTATATAATATTGACTTTTATCATCAACTATAATGAACATCTAAAATTGGGATCTACTCCCTGCAAGAGACAAGCACAATAAAATCATTTGGTTGTAATCTGTATTTTAAATCCTGCCTGGCAAGTCGGGCATCTTTGTCTCGACATGATTATGTTTCCGTTATGTTATTTACATTGTCATGGGCTTAGAGAAACACAATACAACCCTGGTCTCGCTCTGTCGGCAGTTTAACCTGTTTCATTGGTTCAGATAGGAACACAACTTACATTCAGGATCATCAAGTGGATTAAACAAAGAAATGTTTTGCATTTCTTTATAAAATATACTTATTGCCATGTTCTCTTTAACCCTTCCCCGTTTTATAACCTCAGACTGGGCGATGGTGCACATGTTGCAGTCAGATTCTCTGGTGGAGGCTGGAATGTAGTTTAACTTTGACTGATTTTATTTTTGCATTGTACTTTCTCTTATTACTACAAACTGTAATTAACAACTCCCAAAAAGGGATCGTTCTTATTGCTAGACTTACTCAAAGGCCCCTCCTGGTGGACGCCGTGCAGCACGTTCACAAATATCAATATTGCATAATGTACCAAGTTATAAACACTGCAGTCTAGAAAAACATATTAGACGAGTACATTTGAAATATAAACATTGCATTAAATTGAATCATACTAGAATGTATAAACTGTGTGGTTCTTTTATAAACAATATCAAACAGTTACAGGAGGAATGCATGTCAGCAAAGAGCTTGCACGTCCCACATACGATACACACATTGCTGGTTTTGATCATCTCATTTGATGTTTTAACATTAAGAACGATACGAAATTAGAGGCCATCTTGGATCACAGCAGCCGCAACGCCATAGCAGGCCAGGGCCAAATCCTACTCCCTTACTTCCGGCCCCCTTGCTCGGACCACAACCATCTTCAAACTCTGCATTTTGATCGCAAATACAAATCAGTTTTGTGATTGTATCTGGCATGGTTGCTGCATCACAGTAGCAAAAACACTCAAAGTACTCCAAACCTCCTCTGTGGTAGTTCCCGCTACAGTTGGTGTCTCCCGGAGCACACACACACACACACACACACACTCAAAACAAAAACAATTCCAGCATCACTGTCGCGCCTGGTAATAATACGAGCACCAGCTGCAGATAACTCATACCACTAGGGAATATCCATATATTCCCTAGTTAATGTATATCATTGTTTAACTCTTAAAGTGTGGATATTCCAGTTTGACCTGGTTTGCAGTGGGCAGTGGAAGCAGCCGTTGACCTCCACAGTTTACTTCCTCGGAGTTCTTTTTGGATGCTTCTTCTCAGGACAGCTGTCAGACAGGTACTGAAGACACCAGCTGCATGTGATATACAGTATATCTCAAAAGTGAGTACACCCTTTAGATTTTTGCAAATATTCTGTTATATCCTTTCAGGGGATAACATTATCCTACTGAAACTTTGATATAACTTAAAGTAGTCAGTGTGCTGCTTGAATAACAGTATAGATTTATTGTCCTTTGAAAATTACTCAGTACACAGCTGTTAATGTCTAAACAGCTGGCAACAAAAGTGAGTACACCCCATAGTAAACATGTCTAAATTGTGCCCAAAGTGTCAATATTTTGTGTGACCACCATTGTTATCTAGCACTGCTTTAACCCTCCTGGGCATGGAATTCACCAGAGCTGCACAGGTTGCTTCTGGAATCTTCTTCCACTCCTCCACGACGACATCACGGAGCGCACGGATGTTGGACACCTTGCACTCCTCCACCTTCCTCTTGAGGATGCCCCACATGTGCTCAATTGGGTTTAGGTCTGGAGACATACTTGGCCAGTCCATCACCTTAACCTTCAGCTTCTTCAGCAAGGCCGTTGTCATCTTGGAGGTGTGTTTAGGGTCATTATCATGTTGGAAAACTGCCCTACGGCCCAGTTTCCGAAGAGAGGGGATCATGCTCTGCTGCAGGATGTCACAGTATATATTGGAATTCATGTGTCCCTCAATGAAATGCAGCTCCCCAGTGCCGGCAGCACTCATGCAGCCCCAGACCATGATGCTGCCACCACCATGCTTGACTGTAGGCAAGACACATTTGTCTTGGTACTCCTCACCAGGGTGCCGCCACACACGCCGGACACCATCTGACCCAAACAGGTTTATTTTGGTCTCATCAGACCACAGGACATGGTTCCAGTAACTCATGTTCTTGGATTCATTGTCTTCAGCAAACTGTTTGCGGGCTTTCTTATGCATCGGTTTCAGAAGGGGCTTCTGTCTGGGGCGACGGCCATACAAACCGATTTGATGCAGTGTACGGCGTATGGTCTGGGCACTGACAGGCTGACATCCCACTTCTGCAACCTCTGCAGCAATGCTGGAAGCACTCGCACGTCTATTTTTGGAAACCAACCTCTGGATATGACGCTGAGCACGTGGACTCAACTTCTTTGGTCGACCCTGGCAAGGCCTGTTCCGAGTGGAACCTGTCCTGGAAAACCGCTGTATGATCTTAGCCACTGTGCTGCAACTCATTTTCATGGTGTTGGCAATCTTCTTATAGCCAAGGCCATCTTTGTGAAGCGCAATAATCCTTTTTTTCAGCCGCTCAGAGAGTTCCTTGCCATGAGGTGCCATGTTGTCCAGCATTCAGAGAGAATTGTGCCCAAAACACCAAATTTAACAGCCCTGCTTATCATTTACACCTGAATCCTTGCAACACTAACGAGTCACATGACACCAGGGCGGGAAAACAACATCATTGGGCACAATTAGGACATGTTCACTATGGGGTGTACTCACTTTTGTTGCCAGCTGTTTAGACATTAACAGCTGTGTACTGAGTAATTTTCAAAGGACAATAAATCTATACTGTTATTCAAGCAGCACACTGACTACTTTAAGTTATATCAAAGTTTCAGTAGGATAATGTTATCCCCTGAAAGGATATAACAGAATATTTGCAAAAATCTAAAGGGTGTACTCACTTTTGAGATATACTGTATACACACAATACAAGCATTGCTTTTAAACCTGTTTAAATCGCTACTGTCCAGGATGATACACAGTAGTGGAAAGTAACTAAGTTACAAAGAATATTTTCACATTGTGGTACTGCTATAGTATAGTGGACATTTGTATCCTAATAAAGTGCATTTAATAAGTTTGTGTTGTGCACATCTACCGGCCAATTCACCAACCCCTTAATTTTACTTGTTTTTTCATCTTCTCTCATAGGTTTGGAAGAAAACCTGTTCTTTTTGCAACCATGGCAGTTCAGACAGTTTTTACCTTCATTCAAGTCTTCTCTACCTCTTGGGTCATGTTCACCGTCCTCCTCTTCTTCAATGGTTTGGGACAGATGTCCAACTTTGTAGCTGCTTTAGTTCTGGGTACATGTGAACATCACATTCTAGAAATACTGCCACCATTTGTTATTGAATGTAGATGCAGGAAGTTTGTTAAAAGTACTGAACATATCCACCTGCCTTTTCTCTTTATCTCTGTGTGCAGGCGCTGAGACTTTGACTGGCGATGTGCGAGTCCTTTACTCATCTATGGGCACATGTTTAGGCTTTGCTGTCGGCTACATGATACTACCTCTCCGTCGCTTACTTTTTAAGGGAACTGGCGATACCTCCTGTTGGCTTTGGCTGTGCCTTGCCTGCTCTACTTCCCACTCTGGAGGTAGGTTGCACTACAAACAAAGCATACCATAAATAGTTTCTTTGTGGAGGAGGGGAGAATTTGTTGGAATGGGAAATCTTGAAACCAAAGAGTAAAGCCTTGACTGTTAAAATTCATTTCATTCCCTATTGAGGATATGCCTACTAAAACAAATGTCAAACTAAAGTCTAATTTGACTGCATGTAATCGTCCCCCGTGTATCTTCAGCTGTACTATCAATAAAAGGCAAAAAAAGAAAAGGAAAAAGGACACATTGATTGTTATTAATGAATAAACATATTCACCATCTTTGAAGCTTTATCTTTGAAGTCCGTCTGATGCAGCCTGAGCCTCTGTGTGTGTGTCTCTCTGCTGTGAGGCAGGTTCATCCCAGAGTCTCCTCGGTGGCTGCTCTCTCAGGGCAGAGTGGACGAGGCTGAGGCCATCGTGAGAGAGGCGGCTAAGTGGAACAAAGTTCAGGCTCCGAAGGTCATCTTTGAAGATTACAGGGCAAGTTAACCAGCTGTTCCAGTTGTTGGCACATATAATTATGTCTCACTGTCAGGAATGTTGTATTTGCAGGACACACTGGAGGTTATAAATGTCACCAAATAATCAAGTTATTTCAAGAGCCAAATAATTGTATTCTGTTTATGAAGATTTATTAATTAACCTTTAACTTCGACCTCAGGTTAAACAGTAGGCACATTTATACAACTCATAAGTACTCATCAGTCTTAACATGACATGGAAAAGCTTCTTCATGTTATTGGAGGCATTACGATAAAAAGATCCACCATTTCGAGGCGCATTGCAAGAATCTTCGCAGATGTCGACTGAGAGGACGGAAGATATTCATCTGTAAGTGGTCTTTGCCTGGTTTTGGTAACGCAGAGATCACTGCACCGGGCATTGAATGATTAGTAATAATATGATTATACAATACATTTAGGAAGGGGGGGCGGTGTGTCCGAGAAACATTTATGAAATTCAATAGTGAAACCATCTTCCCCCGGTGCTTTACCAGCAGTGAGCGCTTTAACTGCAGATGTATTCTGTTTTAGAGACTGCCCTTTCCAAATATTCAGAATTCTCCAGTCTTGAAAAGTAATTGTCTTCCTTTAAATTCCATTTACATTCTTGTTTAATCTTAAATAGTTATCTGCAAAAGCCATGTTGAAGTTGAAGTTTGAAGTTGTGACTGGCAGGAATCAAACAATTGCTCTCCATTTGTTTTTGAGTCCGAGTGAACATTTTGCATCATCACCATTCTCTAAATATCTCTGCATTAATCTGTACAAAGCAAATGTTTCATGCAAAGATGCTTGCAATGAGTAACATTGATTTATTTTTAAGCTCCATATTTTTAAGGGTCCTCTATATGTTGCTTTTTCTGATTCATCATTTAGCATCAAAAGAGACACATTTATATTTATGTCTGAAAAACATGTTTATTGGTATTTTTTTACTTTAAAACATCCCAAGGATATTAGGCTACTGGGAAAAGCAACAACAAACAGAGGGTGTGACTTACGTTTTTTTTTTTATCTTGCAGGTTTTTAAGACAAAGGCACATTCTAAAAAACGCCACAATGTCGTGGACGTGCTGAAGAACGGCAGCATCAGAGTCACAACCCTCATCCTCTGCTTGGTGAGGTGAGGAAACGGCACATTGAGATTTCTCTGAGTTATTAACAGTTACTAAAATGTCTGAGAGGGAGCATCGCACTAGAACTCATGAAATCACATCTTCGCACACATCGAGATCTTCACCCTTTTTTAAAAACCCATATGCAACATGCAGGAACACGCTGCAAGTAAGTCCAAGCTTTCCACTGAATAGAGTCATTGTTTTTAGTATCCACAGACAAAGGGTGATTTGAGGGACTGTTTATCTGACTCCCTTCTATGCAATATTTAATGTACAATATCTCCCAAGCTTCTTTATTATATGTTCTATTTATTCAAAATTAAAACACACAAGTAGGAGATATATGGTGCGGTTTTGTATGTTCATGAAACAAGGAGAAAAGATGTGGCCGAGTAAGTCATTGTAAATTCATTCAGAAAAAATTCATTGCCCCTAATGCATAACTAAAACTGTCTGCATGTGTTCTTTTCTCCATTTACCCAAATATATTCATACAATTTTATAACGATTATTTTTTGAGAGGAGCGAAGGTCTTTCTATTCAAACATCTGCTTAATGTCTTTGTCCAGCTTCTCTGCAATCACTGGATACTACAGCCTATCTTTCAACACATCCCAACTCCATGCTAATCCCTACATGAGCTGCTTCATCTCAGCAGCTGTAGAGGTACCAGCTTACATTTCCAGCTGGCTGGCTCTGCGATACCTTCCACGCCGACTGTCCGTCATCGGTTCATTGCTCCTTGCAGCATTGCCAATGTACCTTATTCAACTGGTGCCCCAAAGTAAGCAAACAATATGGCAGGACTGTATGAAGAGAGATGCAAAGTGATGGTTTGTCTGTCTAAGTTCAGAGACGTCCGTCCGTCACCAAGCATCCTGGTATTTAACAGTGTTGGGTTGAAGATCTGCTGCAATTAGGGAGGAACTAATCAAAACTCAATGACGCCATCATTTCCTCACAGTGAGCAATAGAAATAAATGTAATTCCATCCATCCATCGTCTACCGCTTATCCGGGATCGGGTCGCGGGGGCAGCAGCTCCAGTAAGGAACCCCAATCTTCCCTTCTCCGGGCCACATCCTCCAGCTCCGACTGGGGGATCCTGAGGCGTTCCCAGGCCAGTGAGGAGATGTAATCTCTCCACCGAGTCATGGGTCTTCCCCGGGGTCTCCTCCCAGCTGGACGTGCCTGGAACACCTCCCTAGGGAGGCGCCCAGGTGGCATCCTTACTAGATGAACCACCTCAACTGGCTCCTTTCAACGTAAAGGAGCAGCGGCTCTACTCCGAGTCTCTCACGGATGGCTGAGCTTCTCACCCTATCTCTAAGGGAGACACCAGCCACCCGTCTGAGAAAACTCATTTCGGCCGCTTGTACCCGTGATCTCGTTCTTTCAGTCATGACCCAGCCTTCATGACCATAGGTGAGGGTAGGAACGAAGATCGACCGGTATATTGAGAGCTTTGCCTTCTGGCTCAGCTCTCTTTTCGTCACAACGGTGCGGTAAAGTGACTGTAATACCGCCCCCCGCTGCTCCGATTCTCCGGCCAATCTCTCGCTCCATTGTCGCCTCACTCGCGAACAAGACCCCGAGGTACTTGAACTCCTTCACTTGGGGTAATGGCTCATTCCCTACCCGGAGTAGGCAATCCACCGGTTTCCTGCTGAGAGCCATGGCCTCAGATTTGGAGGTGCTGATCCTCATCCCAACCGCTGCACACTCGGCTGCGAACCGATCCAGTGACTGACCGACCGATGATGCCGATGATGCCATAAGGACCACATCATCTGCAAAGAGCAGTGATGAGATCCTCAGGTCACCGAACTGCAACCCCTCTCCTCCACGACTATGCCTCGATATCCTATCCATGAAAATCACGAACAGGATTGGAGATAAAGCGCAGCCCTGGCGGAGGCCAACATTCACGGGAAAACGAGTCCGACTTACTGCCGAGTATACGGACACAACTCTCGCTTTGGGCGTACAGGGATTGGATGGCCCTCAAAAGTGACTCCCTCACCCCATACTCCCGCAGCACCTCCCACAGTATCACCCGGGGGACCCGGTCATACGCCTTCTCCAGATCCACAAAACACATGTAGACCGGATGGGCGTACTCCCAGGCCCCCTCCAGGATCCTTGCAAGAGTAAAGAGTTGGTCTGTTGTTCCACGACCAGGACGGAATCCGCATTGTTCCTCTTCAATCAGAGGTTCGACTACCGGCCGAACCCTCCTTTCCAGTACCTTGGAGTAGACTTCACCAGGGAGGCTGAGAAGTGTGATACCCCTGTAGTTGGCACACACTCTCTGGTCCCCCTTTTTAAATAGGGGAACCACCACCCCGGTCTACCGACCCCTAGGGACTGTCCCAGACTTCCACGCAATGTTGACGAGGCGTGTCAACCAAGACAGCCCCTCAACACCCAAAGCCTTCAGCATTTCTGGACGGATCTCATCAACCCCTGCGGCTTTGCCACTGTGGAGTTGTTTGACTACCTCAGTGACTTCCATCAGGGAAATTGACGATGTTCCCCATCAGCTTCCAGCTCTGCCTCAACCATAGAGGGCGTGTTAGTCGGATTCAGGACTTCCTCAAAGTGCTCCTTCCAGCGGCCGATAACCTTCTCAGTTGAAGTCAGCAGGGTCCCACCCTTGCTGTACACAGCTTGGATGGTTCCTCGCTTCCCCCTCCTGAGGTGCCGGATGGTTTTCCAGAAGCACCTTGGTGCCGACCGAAAGTCCTTCTCCATAGCTTCTCCGAACTTCTCCCACACCCGCTGCTTTGCCTCTGACACGGCAGAAGCTGCCGCCCTTCTAGTCCTTCGATACCCTGCAACTGTTTCCGGAGTCCTACCGGATAACATAACCCGGAAGGACTCCTTCTTCAGTCGGAAGGCTTCCCTGACCACCGGGGTCCACCACGGTGTTCGAGGGTTACCGCCCCTTGAGGCACCTAAGACCTTGAGACCACAGCTCATCACCGCAGCTTCAGCAATAGAGGTTTTGAACATCGCCCACTCAGGTTCAATGCCCCCAACCTCCACAGGGATAGCTGAAAAGCTCCGCCGGAGGTGTGAGTTAAAGATCCCCAGGACAGGGGCTTCCTCCAGACGTTCCCAGTTCACCCGCACTACCCGTTTGGGTTTACCAGGTCTGTCCAGAGTCTTCCCCCACCCCTTGATCCAACTCACCACCAGATGGTGATCAGTCGACAGCTCCGCCCCTCTCTTCACCCGAGTGTCCAAAACATGCGGTCTCAGATCAGATGATACGATTACGAAATCTATCATTGACCTTTGGCCTAGGGTGCTCTGGTACCACGTGCACTTATGAGCATCGTTATGTTCGAACATGGTGTTTGTTATGGCCATTCCATGACTACCACAGAAGTCCAACAACAAACGACCGTTCGGGTTTAGATCAGGGAGGCCCCTCCTCCCAATCACGCCTCTCCAGGTGTCTCCATCGTTTCCCACGTGTGCGTTGAAGTCTCCCAGCAAGACTACGGAGTCCCCTACTGGAGCCCACTGCAGGGCTCCATTCAGGGTCTCCAAGAAGGCCGAATACTCAGAACTGTGGTTTGGGGCATAGGCACAAACAACAGTCAGAGTTTTCCCCCCCATAACCCGAAGGCGTAGGGAGGCGACCCTCTCGTCCACCGGGATAAACTCCAACGTAGCGGCGCTCAGCCGGGGGATAGTGAGTATCCCCACCCCGGCCCGACGCCTCACACCTTGGGCAACTCCGGAGAAGAATAGAGTCCAACCCCTATCCAGGAGTACGATTCCAGAGCCAAGACTGTGCATGGAGGTAAGCCCCACCAGATCCAGCTGGTAGCGATCCACCTCCCGCATTAGTTCCGGCTCCTTCCACCACAGAGAGGTGACGTTCCACGTCCCCAGAGCCAGCCTCTGCTGCCCGGGTCTGGCCCATCGAGGTCCCTGACCATCACTGCCACCCGTGTGACAGCACACCCGACCCCAGCGGTTTTTCCCATGAGTGGTGGGCCCACAGGATGGATGGATGGGAGGCACCACGTAGCTTCTTTGGGCAGTGCCCGACCGGGCTCCGTGGCAAACCCGGCCACCAGGCGCTCGCTGTCGGGCCCTCCCTCTGGGCCTGGCTCCAGACGGGGGCCCCGGGCTTCCTCCGGGCAGGGTCTCTCCTTTCCTTTCCCTTTCTTTCATGAAGTCGTTTTTGAACCATTCTTAGTGGCCCCTCACCTGAGACCAATTTGCCTTGGGAGACCCTACCAGGAGCACTAGGCTCCAGACAACACAGCTCTCAGGTTCATAGGGACACACAAACCTCTCCACCACGATAAGGTGATGGTTCCCAGAGAGGAAATAAATGTAATTAAATCTTGCATATAATCGTCATGGGTCAGGCATTACTTAAACATGTGGTTTGTAAACTTGTTACATTTTGTAATAAGGAGGACCCAAATGCAGAAAGCAAGATGAGGTTAAACAAAAGAGAGCTTTATTTAGCAAAACCTTACCAATATATAAAACAAGGTAACAAATAGAACTGCAAACACAAACCAGGGTTGACACAGGCGCACAAGGCAACATGGAGCGCACAAGGCAACATGGAGTGCACAAGGCAACATGGATAGCACAAGGCAACATGGATAGCACAAGGCAACATGGAGCGCACAAGGCAACATGGAGAGCACAAGGCAACATGGATACCACAAGGCAACATGGAGCGCACAAGGCAACATGGAGCGCACAAGGCAACATGGAGCGCACAAGGCAACATGGATAGCACAAGCCGAACATGAAAGTAACAAAAACATGACGAACCCACAAAGAACACTGAGACAGAGAGGGATATATACACAGACACTACATGAGGGAACGAGACACAGCTGGGAGAGAAAGGCAGAAAACACAAGGGCAGGAAGTGATACAAGACATGACACAAGGGAAAGGGAACATTTCAAAATAAAACGGGAAACGCAAATCCAGCGTCGTGACAATTATAAAGTGTTTCTGTAGACTTGTATGTGTTTCTATTCTATTTAGCTAAAAAAACAAAACCGTTCACAAACTATTTCCTCATTCTTTAGGTCTACCACATCTGTATATTGCACTGGAGATGTTGGGTAAATATGCTATAACCACTACCACCTCCCTGATGTTTGCCTACATGGCAGAGCTTTACCCAACAGTGCTCAGGAACACAGCGACAGGGATATGCACTACTGTTTCCAGAATAGGCAGCTGCATTGCTCCTTTTTGTTAAAGCTGAGTGAGTACATTTGATTTAGATTTAAGCACATGCGTAAAGTCTGGGCAGTTAAATCTCATTTCACCCAGTTTGCAAGCCATTCACACGTGTTAATCCATCTGACTTTTCTCCAATCTAAACCTCACCTTCTTCATTTTCGGCGCATATCTATTAGGTCTTCCTTATATTATACTGGGGACTCTGGCGGTTTTGTCTGCCTTTACTGCTTTCTTCCTTCCAGAGACTTTTGGAAAACCTCTACCTGAAACTATGGAAGAGATACATAAAAGAGAAAGGTGGGTAACTTAAGGAATACACCTTTTGTTATGAAGCTTCTCCGATGCCAAAGTCATTTGTAGACACTGTATAATGTAACTTAATAACACAAGTTCTAATTGACAGATTGACAGAAAATGAATTGGCAATTTTCTTTATAATCCTTATGGGATTTTTCATGCAAAAATGCCAAAGTTTCTTACATGTGAGAATTTGCAGCTTTTCATTTGAAATATTTTCTCTATTAAAATTATTGTTATTGTTATTATTATTATTGGTGTTTTTATTAATGATAATAATAATTTGAGGTTTGGGTTATTGGTTGGAGAAATAAAAGCTGCGTATCAATCGTGTTCACAACTTGTTTCTGCTGTCCCCGAGTGGCCAACAATATACTGTGTCTCTTATAAGTGCCCTGTCTTCTACAATTCTGGATGGATGGATGGATGGATGGATGGATGGATGGATGGATACTTCATTGATCCTGAGGAAGATTTCGGCAACCATTCGCTTAAAAGACAAATGACATTACATATCATTCTATGCAGAACTTTACAACCAGTAATGCTTTGTTTGTTTGAATCTTTCTTCCTTATCACAGGATAAAGTGTCCATGCATCACTGGAAAAGAAAACCCCCAATACCTGTGGCACTACTGGACAGTCCTCTGTGATTATCTAGCACCTTATTGATGCAGGTGATATGTTGATATTGCTATTGAAGTACTGTTTACATATCTTAATATTTTAATTATAGACATTAGAATGTAAAGGTGGAATTAAATCATGGATTTCTACATGTGGCCGATTTCAAGGAATTTCTTTGTCTCATTTTGACATTTGCACATACATGTGTTGTCTTAAATGGGGATGATGAATACAAATACTCGGTCCAAGCTGCCGATTAAGGTTTTATGTGTCTGGCAAATCTTACATCTCAAATAACCCTGTTACAAAATGTATTTTGAATTTCATGCGATCATGCATGATTGCTACAGGTTTGATATCCTTAAAAGGGGTAAAAAGTAAAAACACACAAGACAAAAGTGGCAAGCTTTGCATATTTGTTGTGGAATCTGACACAAGTGACCAGTCAATGAGCTTTTGCATTCAAATGTTCTAGCATTTGTCTAAACTGAGACACTTTCAGTTACAACTAGCATAAATTGACTTGCTCACGTTTACACATGTTTGTATCCCTGGCAGTTATGGCTAAAATATATAAGAGATTAGTGTCTCTTGGTGCAAAAATTGCTTCAGAAATGTTTTATAACTCTGTAACTCTGCCTGTTTAACTTTGCTTTAGCATGCATATTTATCTAGTACTGGGTGTAGCATGCTGACAGGCGAAGGAACCGTTTGAATTTTTCTGTTGCTTTACAAGTGCAGTAGTCTGTAGGGTGTGTGTGTGTGTGTGTGTGTGTGTGTGTGTGTGTGTGTGGCGTGTGTGTGTGTGATGCTGCATGGTTTAGAGAGGCGGAGAAACTCCCAGTCATGTAACTTGAATACATGTGTAATTAAAAACTATGCTATTTTCATTTTGACAGTGAACAGCACAAAATTCTCACTCAACCAAAGTTGCAAGATTTGCATGTGTGTTGTGGAAACCTACTGTAACCTTTTTGTAATGTATAACTTGACAAGGGTAATTAAAAAAAAAGAATAGCAATTTGGCTTGAGGACTTTCTGACTGGATTACTTGAAATGCAATGCAGTGTTCTATTACAACTAGTAAAAGGGTGACACGTTTATACATGTGCATATCACTGCCAATGGTTGTACTATTGGAGATAAGTCTAGAGTTTGGTTGTAAATAGAGGAAATGATTGCTTGAGAAACGGTGTGTAAAACTCCCTCCCTTTTTATTTTTGATATAACTAGTACAGGGCGTAACTTCCTGACAGCTGAGGAGAAGGCATATTCTGTTTGTGTTTGTTGCAGCAGGATAAAAACTGTGGAGGGGAAAGTTAAGATTTATGATATGAAGGATTATGAAGAGACCATCGCTTTTCCTGGGTCAGTGGGGACGTTTCCAGCAGATTGTCTTCTTCCTGCTCTGTGCCAGCATAATGCCTAATGGATTTGGTGCCTTCTCTGTTGTCTTCCTGACTGATATCCAAAATCACCACTGCATTGTTCCTAAGGTTAACCTGACCCAAGATTGGCGCAATGCTATCATCCCGATTGAGGTATCAGTTTTTGAACGCAGCTCCTGGGGGGGAAAAAGAAGAAGGTATCATGTAGTGGCTGGCCACATTCTCTTAGAGCCATAATGGTTTTTATTACAATATTTTGATTATCAAATTTGTAGCTTTGGAGGGTAATGTATATTTTTTCTGCATCTGCTGTATAAAGTTCAAAGAGGCTTATAAAACGGTTGGGCTCCAGTCTAAGGTAGTCATACTTTGGACTGTAAAGGTGTGAATATATAGCACAGATAATGTGGGGACACGTTTGTCAATGCCATATTGTTGCATCACAATTTCAACATATTTACTTAAGCAATATGGCACCATACACAGCCAAGTAGCTAATTACAATAGCACTAATAAGTGTGTCATTGTGATTGTGAGGTGGTGAATGGGAAACAGGAGCTGAGCAGATGCAGCAGGTACAGGCTGGATGTGGTCAGAAATCTCTCTGCTCAGGGATTCATTCCTGGCATAGACGTCAACCTCACTGACCTGGAGCAGGAGGGCTTGTGTGGACGGGTGGAGCTACAGCAAAGACATCTACCAGTCTACCTTAGTCTCTGAGGTGAGGGGTTGTGTTTCTATAGTTTAAAGGTCCACTGTGTAAAATATGGATGAATTTGAACTTAAAACATTACATTACAGGTCATTTAGCAGACGCTTTTATCCAGAGCGACTTACAGTGAACTAACTACACAGTTAGTGTCCCTGTTCCTGTAGTTACTACAGAAACAGTCCCCCTGGAGCAATTTAGGGTTAAGTGCCTTGCTCAGGGGCACAATGCCCTGGTATTGAACTCACTACACCACTAGGCCATCACCACCCTACATTAAAACAATGATTACATTATCAACAGAATGTGAAGAGGTAAGAGTGTTTACGTCAAATATCTATGTATTGTGTTGCAGAGATATCTACTGAAATCAGCAGGTTTAACTGACAGTTCCCGCCGTCCCTGTCTAGGAGGTGATAGTCTTTGTGTTGCTGCGGTTACACAGGTTAGACCCCCGCACTGCATCAGTCCGCTGTTTCTCCCGGTACTGCGGCCTGCACGGCGCAGAGGAGGAAACAAAACACAAGACATTCTCGCATCTTCTCCGGCCAGACCCAAGCCAACATACAAACTATCAAAACATAACGTTACACGGACCGTACAGCCCCCAGTGCCACAGTAAACACACAGATATCTGATCCCCATATGAGGATTATAAAATAGTAGTTATTTAGACTCTCAGAGTGTCAGCAGTCTTGTCTAATGAACTGACTGACTTACACAAGAGTGAAGACAAACACAGTAAATATATCAACACTAGAAGAGAGAGAGAAGTAGCTGTAGAATACAATACACAACATAAAGAATACATTATAATACTCTAAAATGTAGAATACAATAAATATAACAACTATTTTGGCTATTTTTAAAGGGCCTACGAAATGATATTTCGTCAGCACAAGCCAGCACAAGCCAACACAACTCAACACACCGATTCAAACACTTCCCCGATGCAGAGTCCTCCACCAAAGAGACCACAAAAATGCTTTCGCCAAAAGAGAGAGAGCGAAGGTAAGCCGTGCTACTAGTTTAATTTATTTATTGTTACAAGCATAAAGCCATATCGGTCTAGGCCTACTGTATGTAACAAGTTTACCCAGGGCCTAGCCGATATATGTGTTATTGTTTGTAGTATTAATAACTTTAGCTCATTACACTTTTAGCTATTTTAGCGATCGAGCAATTTGCGGACAACTAGTCGGGTTTCATAACAATTCAAGGAAACCAAGCTATCGACTCGATATAGGAAAGCTTGTGATCTATTTACGATCGAGGATAATGTTACGATTTATTATGATGTATTTACTATTTATGGGATGTTCTATGAATTATAGTCAAATGTATATACCTGTCTGTGTTCTGTTGCCGCAGAGGATCTCCGCCAAATCCAGGATCACCGTCAGCAACATCCGCCGTGTTCGCTCCCGTCTGTGTGTCCATCTTGAACATGTGTCTCGCGCTGCTCTGTTCCACCACTTTAAACTCGCCCGCATGATCTAAATCCACGACCCGGCATCCTCCTCAATAAACTCCTCTTCTTGAAAGTGCAACGAGTCTATTGAAACTCACTGTCACTGGATTCTGTCGAAATCCGAAAGATCCGAGCCAGAGTCCGACATCGCTACATCTGCCGTGCTGTCTGTGTATTCAACTGCGGGACTGTGTTCTACTTGTGACGTCAGAACACGGCGTCGGGTGTTTCGGTGGTAGCTAGCAATGTAAACATCGGTGTCGTGACATACTAAATCATGATTTATTAAATACTGCGATCACTGTGTCATAAATAACACATACTTTACACCACAAATAGCATTTACTATCATCAGTAGAAAGTCATGTTTATCATTTCGTAGGCCCTTTAGAACTGATGATTTTTTATGATTGAATTTAGATTGTGTTGTCCCAGTAGTAGGGTGAAATACTGCCCTCTAGTTAGCGGGTGGCTCAGAACACACATTGAACCTTTGAGCCGTAATATAGTGGTTGCCATAGTTATAGTAACTGAACTATAATTACTCGTTCCCTGATCTGGAGAAGGTTGGTCGTTTTTTATCTCGTCACGTCTACAACAACCTGTACTTGTGTCTCATCGTTTTCAACTCATTCACAATGCTGCAACTTAAACAGGTTTTAAAGCGTCAATACTTATAAGTATATGCTTATATTACACATGGGGACTCGGCTGCTGGTTCGGCTCTCGCTGCCTTTCGCCAGGACTTTTGGAACCTCTACCTTCACACTATTCAACAGATGCATCAGAGAGAAAGGTGGGTACTAAAGAATACATCCCATTACAGCCATCCGTGCATCTATCTCGCATCGCTACGTTATCGGGTCGGGTCCGGGTGCAGGTGGTAGCAGCTCCAGTAATGAACCCCAAATTCCTTTCCGGGCCACATCCGCAGTCTCCAACGTGGGTGATCCAGAGCGCGTTCTTCAGCTGCAGTGAGGGCTATAATCTCTCCACGCCCGAGTCCGGGTCTTTCCCGGCGGTCTCTTCCCAGATGGACGTGCCTGGCCGCCTACCTAAGGAGATGGAAGTCCTTACTACATGCGGCGAAGCACCTCAACTGGCTCCTCATACTGCAAATGGAAGCAGCGGCTTACCTGAGCTCTCTCAGGGATGCTGAGCTTCTCAACGCCCTATCGCAAGGGGACAACCCACCCGTCTGAGACAACATATGTTGGCCGCTTTGTCCACCCCTGATACACCCTACCCGTTCTGTTCGGTCATGACCCAGCATTCATGACCATACGGTGAGGGTATGGAACAAGGAATCGCCCGGGAGACCTCGAGAGCTTTGCCGTTCTGCTCGCTCTCTTTTTCGTCACAACGTGCGGTAAAGCGAATGTAATATACCGCCCCCCCTCTACTCCGATTTTCCGGTCCAATCTCACGCTTCCATCGTGCCTCACTTCGTGACAAGACCCACAAGGTACGTTGAACTCCTTCACTGGGATAGGGCTCATTCCCTAAACCGAGTAGGGCTCATTCCCTAATGAGTAGGCATCAACCGGTATTCTATCTGCTGAGGCCATGGCTCCTCAATTTTGAAGGTGCTGATCCTAATCCCAACCGCTTTCAAACTCGCTGCAAACTGATCCAGTCGACTGCTGACAGTCACAACTGATCTGACCCCATCAGGACCCAAATCAATTGCAAAGAAGCAGCGATGAGATCCCAGGCCACGACTGCACAACCCCTCTCCGTCCATGACTAACGCGCCTCTATCCTGTCATGAAACGTGTTACAAACAGGATAATTGGTGATTAAGCGCAGCCCTGGCGCGGACGGCCCAACAATTCACTGGGAAACGAGTCCGACTTACTGGCAGATTATCCGGACTAAACTCCGTTAACATAAACCCCTTCAGGGTACGGTTCCTAGCCAAGACTGTGCAATAGTATGGGTAGCCCACACAGATCCAAATGGTGTAGCGCATCCACACCCCGCACTAGTTCCGGCTCCTTCCCCCACCAAGAGGTGAGGTCCCGTCCACAGAGCCAGCCTCTGCCTGCCCTCGGATCGGTTCTCGCAGGTCCTGACCATCACTGCCAGACCGGGTTGCCTGACAGAGCACACGACCGCAAGCGTTCTTCTGTGAGGTAGTGGGTCCCAAGGAGATGGATGGGAGGCCCCACGTGCTTCTTAGGGCTGTGCCGACCGGGCTCCAGTGGCAAAATCCGGCCCACCAGCGCTCGACTGTCGGGCCCTCCCCTATGGGCTTGGCTCCAACGGGGTCCCCCGGCTTTCCTCCAGTGCAGGGTCTCTCCTCTCTTCCTTTTTTTGATGTAGGTCGTTTGAAAATTCTTAATCTGGCCCCTCGCCTAGACAATTTGCCTGGGAGACCCTACCAGGAGCAACAAGGCTCCAACAGTACAGCACAACTTCTCAGCTCATACAGGGACACACAACCTCTCCACACAGTAAGGTGAGTGGTCCGGTGAAGCGGGACACGTCTAAGAAACTGACGGGTGTCAAGATTTATAATATACAAAGAACACTGAATATAATGTACATATAATACACAACCAGTAACAAGTTGTTCCCACAAACCAACCACAGAAATAGCCGTTACTGGATGACATAATAGCAAAAGAAAAATGGGTGAGTATTCTTTAAACTATAACCAACAAACCCCTCCTCATCCTCTCATCATCCGGCATCCATCTTTGGTAGTGACACACACACCTGTGCACAATGACAAATGAAAGTTGTGATTAGAAAGGAAATAATATAAAAAATTGCAGCTTTTTTAGTTTTCCCTAGTTTGCGATGAAAAACAAATAAATGGTTTCTTTATTTGCTGTGATCCCAACAGCACTGAAGTGCCCCATTGCATCACAAAGAAAAGAACATTCAATAACCTGGGTGTCTTTTGAGAAAGCGACTCTGATTATGTGTTATGTGTAGTAATGTCTAAATGATGGCTTACATTATATTGTACTATAATTGTAATCAATTCCTACTGTTTTACTGTGCTTAATATAACATTCTACAGAGAATTCAATCAGTTCAAGTGGATTAATGACATTACATGATCTTTTTTTAAGTATAAAAGTAAAATAAGTTAAAACTTTACAATACATTTGTAGTTTCATTTTTGTTTTGTGGCCAGATCTCTGTTGTTTGGCGGAGGGTAAACAACGCAGCAAGGCGATATCTTAGTTTGCACGCTGTGCAGAAAAAATCATAACTCCGATACTTTTAAGGCACACATATTGTCTGATAACCGTCAGTTGTTGTTTCCTGTTGTATGAAGTTCACATACTTTCACAAATCAGGACAATAAATAACAATAAATCTCAGTTATCCTGCTAAAGAACCAGAGACATGATGGTGTATCATCCTTTTTGGCATCAAGTCGATATTAGTGCTGCCTTGTGTCAGGCTGGGACAAGCTGGAGACTTCTTTTACAGCAGCGTTTTCACTTTTTCTTCGGTGCGTGTGAGGTACGGTTCATCTCCTGACAACATCTAGAGGAAAAGAAACACGGATTCATTACATGAGGAGTCACAGATACAGAACAGTGCTGTCAAGGTCTGTTTTAAGTATGTTAGTGAACTGCCCTATTTCTAAAGGCTCTATTGCAGTTGCAATAGTTTGTATTTTCAATCAAAACTAATTTGATTTGCAATATAATTAAACGATTCTGTTTGAGGAAACCGTCCTTCCTGCAGAATTCGGTATTTTGCTTTCTGGAGAAATGAAAAAGTAAAGAAGTGTAACTGCAACCTCCAGATGCCGCCAAATCCTAGACGTGAATACTCCCCCTTCCCTACCTCCTTTTTCAACGACGGCCCGGCAAGTGGAAACAGCTTGGTAATGCCGTGTTCCTCCAGGTGCCTTCGCCTCACTCTCAGCAGCCATCCTTACCATAACATACTTTAGGAGCAATGAAATTCAGGCGGCGCCTGCAGTTCCTGCAGTTTTAACAGGTGTCCGGAGACTACTGTGGAAGGTAAGTAAAAAAATGCGAAACAGCAGTCTCTCGTCGATAGGTGTATGGTCTTGTCCGTCTGAGCTACTGTTAGAAACGAGCAGTTCACGTAACGCGACATCCAGTAGAATAAGAAGGGACTCATTCTAAGTTTCAGGGTCGATATTTCCTATGAATGAAAAATAGTTAAATATTATATTTTCTTATAAATATATATTTTCTCTTCTGCTAATAGATCCCCCTGAATACTACACAATGGCCCTTTACAGTGTATTCATATTGAATCTGGCCTCTGCGATTGTTTGGTCATGCATTACATCGATTTTTATTTGGAGTTGTGTGTACGTGCTCTGTCAGATGAGAGCATGACACGCCGCGTCTAATTATTGAATGTGGCACAAGAGCCATCACAAAAATGCAGCTGATGCCAGTCAACCAATCACCTTCAAGGGGGGAATTTTTCTTCTGGAGGAAAACCTACTCGTATACACTTCAGAATTCCTCACAGTCCTGAAAAAGTAATTGTTCCTTATAATTCAATTTACTTCTTGTTTAATCTAAAGTTATCTGCAAAGCCCATGTTGAAGTGGAAGTTTGAGTTGTGAACTGGCCAGGAATTCAAACAATTGCTCTCCTTTGTTTTTTGAGTCCGACGTGAACATTTTGCATCATCACCATTCTCTAAATATCTCTGCTTTAATCTGTACAAGCAAATATCTTTTTCATCACAAAGATGCTGCTGCAACTGCAGTAACTTGATTTATTTTTAGCTCCTATTTTTTAAGGGTCCTCCTAATGGTTGCTTTTTCGGATTCATCTTTAGCATCAAAGTAGACAACATTAATGATTATTGAAAAAAAACATTGTTTATTGGTCATTTTCTTTTACTTTAAAACATCCACAGCGTATTAGGCTCTGGGAAAAGCAACACAAAACAGAGGGTGAACTTACGTTTGTTTTTTTATCTTGACAGGTTTTTTTTAAGAACAGGCACATTCTAAAAACGCCCACAATGTCGTGGCGTGCTGAGAGAACAGCAGCATCAGAGTCCAACCCTCATCCTACCTGCTTGGTGAGGCTGGGGAAACACGGCACGTTGAAGATTTTCTGAGTTATTAACAGTTACTAAAAAGTCTGAGAGGGAGAATGCGCCCAGACTCATGAACTCACATCTTTCGCACACTCGAGGATCTATCACCACTTTTTTAAAAACCCATATGCCAACACGCAGAACGGCCTGCAAGTAAGTGCCAAGCTTTCATGACATAGTCATGTGTTTTTAGTATCCACCAGACAAAGGTGGATTTGAGGAATGTTATCGACTCCCTTATTATGGCAATATTGTAATGTACAATATCTCCCAGCTTCTGTTATACATATGTTTCTATTATTAAAATGAAAACACACAAGTAGGAGCTATATTGGTGCGGTGTTTGGATGTTCATAGAACCAAGGAGCAAAGATGGTGGCCGAGGTAAGTCTTGAAAATTCATTCAGAAAAAATGCATGCCCCTACATGCATAACTAAAAAACAGTCCTGCATGTGTTCTTTTACCCTTTACCCAAAATGTATTCATACCATTTTATAACCGATTATTTTTTGAGAGGCGAGGTCTTTCTATTCAAACCTCTGCTTATGTCTTTGTCCAGCTTCTCTGCAACACGATTACTACAAGCCTATCTTTTAACAATCCCCAAACTCCATGCTAATCCCTAATGAGCTGCTTACATCTCAGCAGCTGTAGATGGTACAGCTTACATTTCCCAGCTGGCTGGCTCTGCGATACCTTCACGCACGAACTGTCCGTCTCGTTCATTGCCCCTTGCAGAATTGCCATGTACTTTATTCAACTGGTGCCACAGAAAGTGAAGCAAACAATACTGGTCAGGACTTTATGAAGAAATGCAAAGTGATGGTTTGTCTGTCTAATTCAGCAACGTCCGTCCGTCACCAAGCCATCCTGGTATCTTAACAGTGTTGGGGTGGCAAGATCGGCTGTAATTAGGGAGGAACTAATCACAAACTCAATGAACGCCATCAGTTTCCTCACTAGTGAGCACTAGAAATAATGTAATAAACTTATTTGCATATAATCATCATGGGTCAGGCATTACTTAAACTGTGGTTTGTAAAACTTGTTACATTTTGTAAAAGAGGACCGCAAATGACAAGAAGCAAATGAGGTTAAACAAAAGCAGGAGCTTTATTTAGCAACGCTTACCAAGATATAAACAGGTAACAATCGAACTGAAAACCAAACCAAACCAGGTTTTGACACCAGGATAGCACGAAGATGTAGGGGTATAACGAGGGAATGCAACATGGCAAATGGAGCAAACAAGACGGCAAATGGAGCGCACAAGGCAACATGGATAGTCACAAGTGCAACATGGAGCGCACGAGCCGACAATGATAGTAACAAAAAAATGACAGAACCAAAGAGACACACTGAGACACGCATGGGATATATACACAGACTCACTAATTGAGGGAACGAGACACAGCTCTTGGGGAGGAAAGGCAGAAAAACACGAAGGGCAGGCAGTGATACAAGATTATGATCAAAAGGGAAAGTTTCAAAGTTAAAACAGGAAACGCAAATCCAGCGTCGTGACAATTATTAATTAATTAAGTGTTTTTCTGTAGACGAAAGGGGCGGCATGATACTGGACACAGGGGTAATTAACGCTTCAGCCTGTTTATTGTTATCTATTCTATTAGCATAAAAAACCCAACCGTTCACAAACTATATTTCCTCATCCTTATAGGTCTAACCACATCTGTATCTGCACTGAGATGTTGGGTAAATGGCCTATAACCACACCCCCTCCGATGTTGCCTACATGGCAAGCTTCTTACCCAACATTTCAGGAACACAGCGCAGGGATATGCACTTACTGTTCCTCCAGGAATAGGCAGCCTTGCATGCTCCTTTTTGTAAGAGCTAGTAGTTACATTTGATTTAGATTTAAGAAATCATGCGTAAGTTCTGGGCAGTTAAATCTCATTTCACCCGTTGTGCAAGCCATTCACACGTGTTAATCACATCTGACTTTCTCCAATCTAAACCTCACCTTCTTCATTTTAGGCGCATTACCTATTAGGTCTTCCTCTATAATATCTGGGGACTCTGGCGGTTTTGTACTGCCTTTACTGCTTTCTTCCTTTCAGAGACTTTTGTTGGAAAACCTCTACATGAAACTATGGAGAGAAAGAGATCATAAAAGAGCAAAGGCTGGGTAACTCTTAAGGAAACACCTTTTGTTATGAAACCTTCTCCGATGCCAACAGTCTTTGTAGCCAATGTATACTGTAACTTAATAACACAAGTTTCTAATTGACGATATGACAGAAAATGAATTGGCAAATTTTCTTTATAATCCTTATGGGAGTTTTTCATGCAAAAAGCCAAAGTTTCTACATGTGAGAATTTGCAGCTATTTCATTTGACATATTTTCTCATATTAAAATTATTGTGATGTTATTATTATTATTGGTGTTTTTTTTTTATTAATGATAATAATAATTTGAGGTTTGGGCATTGGTTTGGAGAAATAAAAGCTGCGTACAATCGTTGTTCACACTGTTCTTCTGTCTGCCGTCCGACGAGTGCCCAACATATACGTTGTCTCTTATAAGTGCCCTTATCTTCACAATTCTAGATGGATGGATGGATGGATGGATGGATAGACTGACTGAACTGACTGACCTGCTGACGACTGACTGACTGGTGGAGAAATTTTACAAGTTGCGTATCAATAAGCGTGTCACAACTTGTTTACTGCTGTCGCCCGAGTGGCCACCAATATACTGTGTCTCTTAGTAAGTGCCCTGTCTTTCTACATTCTAGAGGATGGATGGAGGATGGATGGAATGGACTGGATGTGGTCTGGGGATGGATACTTTATGACTAGGAAAGATTTCGTGCAACCATGAATCGCTTAAAAGACAATGACCATTCATATCATTCTATGCAGAACTTAAAACCAGTAATGCTTTGTTTGTTTGAAATCTTTTTCACTTATCAACAGGATAACGTGTTCCATGCAATACGAAGAAAAGAAAACCCCCAATACCTGTGGCACTAATGGACAGTCCTGCTGTGATTATCTAGCACCATTCGATGCAGGTGATATGTGATATTGGCTATTGAATACTGTTTACATATTTAATATTTTAATATAGACATTAGAATGAAAGGTGGAATTAAATCATGGATTTCTACATGTGGCCATTTCAAGGAATTTCTTTGTCTCATTTTGACATTGCACATACCTGTGTTGTCTTGAAATGGGATGATGAATACCAAATACTCGGTCCAAGACTGCCATTAAGGTACTTTATGTGGTGCAAAATATTACCATCTCATAACCCCTGTTACAAAAGTAATTTTGAACTTCATGCCTCATGCATGATTGCTACAGGTTTGGATACCTTAAAGGGAGTATAAAAAGTAAAAACACCACACACAAACATTGGCAAGCTTTGCATGTTTTTTGTAGAAATCTGACCATCAATGAGCTTTTGCATTCAAATGTTCTAAGCATTGTCTAAACCGAGACACTTTCAGTTACAACTAGCATAAATTGACTTGCTTCACTGTTTACACATGGTTTTTCGTAGGTATGCTTTCTGTTGTAGTGGTATAAAAACTGTGGAGGGGAAAGTTACCAATGTTTATATATGAAGGATTATGAAGACGACCTAGCTTTTCTTGGGTCAGTGGGGAGTTTCCAGTCAGATTGTCTTCTTCCTGCTCTGTGCCAGATAATGCCTATGGATTTGGTGTTTCCCCGTTGCTCTTCCTGATGATATACCAAGTCACCACTGATCTGTTTCCTGAGTGTTAACCTGACCCAAGATTGGCGCAATGCTATATCCCGATGAGGTATTCAGTTTTTGACGCAGCTAACTGGGGGCGAAAAAAGAATAAGGTTCATCAGTGTGGCTGGACCCCATTCTCTTAGGCCATAATGGTTTTTATTACAATATTTTGATTATCAAATTTGTAGCGTGGAGGTAGTGTAATGATTTTTTTGTACCGCATTGCTGCTAAAAGTTCAAAGAGGCTATAAACCGGTTGGGCTGCCAGTCTAGGTAGTCATACTTTGGACTGTAAAGGATGTGATGATATCATAGCACAGATAATGTGGGTGACACGGTGTCAATGCCATGCTTGTTGGCAATCACATTTCAACCTCATTTATAGCAATATGGCCACCATACACAGCAGTAGCTTAATTACATAGCACTAATAAAAGTGTGTCATTGTGATGTGAGGTGTGCGTGAATGGGAAACAGGACTGAGCAGAGCCCCTATTTATGCTTCTATACCTTAGACTGCCGGGGGCACAACCTCCCTGCTCTCTTACCGTATGTCTTCATCAATCCGCCCTCTCTTACTTTCTTCCTCTATACGTATGCGTTTATGTAAAGGTATGTTTACTAACTCATCCATCGGGGCTCATCCCAGAGGTCTGTCTCTCACTGATAAAGTTTACGTCAAGATCGAATCGGGATTCGCCTGCTGCCTGGTCTGCGGACACCGGAGCTCTTTTGACATTTCGTTCCTGGATTATTCCAAACTTTCTCTTTTTTTTTCAACATAACATCATTTCTGGTCAAATGTTGTATTTGTACTATGTTTGTTTATCCTGCCACACACGACATCTATTGCAGCGTGTCCGTCCTGGGAGAGGGATCCCTCCTCAGTTGCTATCCTGAGGTTCCAACATTTTCTCCCCCTTTAGATTAGGGGTTCTTTTAGAAGTTTTTCCTTGTGCGCATGCGGGAGGGTGGTAGGCCAGAGTATGTCGTAACTGTACAGTCTGTAAAGTCACACTAGAACAATGTTCATTTGTGATATGGTTTGCTTATTGAATTAGTCTGTCCCTTTCTGCCCTGGTTGTTTCTGCAAGTATCATCTTGAATCGCCCAGTCAGCCCTGAATGTTGCCTCTACAGTACACACCAATCTTGCAATAAATCCGACCTTATGGCTGGCCTATAATCCGACCATCTCTTCAGATTATTAAAGAGTAAATTGTCTTCTAATGCTCTTCCCATGAAGTGATGGGGAGGACAAAAATCCGCCCGCACATGAAAACAAAACAACTGACGTTTTGTATCAGGGCTGGTGGAAGAAAGACTTGTATAGGCTTATAAGAGATTTGATACAGTGGCATCGAAAGTATTCAACCCCTTCACTGTTTACAACATTTTAATTAGGTGACAGCCCTAAATGTTCTCAAACATGTCTACACCCACAATACCGCATAATGACAAAGTAAAAAAGTTTTTAGAATTGTTTGCAAAATGTATTACCAAAAATAAAACCACTAAAAAATCACATGTACGATACGCAATCATACCCTTTACTCAATACTGACAGCACTTTGAAAGCATTACGCCTGATCTTCTTGCAGTATGATGCCACAAGTTGGCACACCTATTTTGGGACAAGTTCTCTCCATTCTCTGGTGGGCGGATTGTCTCAAACTCTGTCAGGTGGCTGGGGGGACCGCCGATGATGTGCTTTTTCAGGTCGTCTCCAGAGATGTTCAGTTGAGGTTCAGTCCGGCCTTGCGGGGCCGCTCTTTTAAGGACATGTGATCAATTTTATGGATGACAGTTTTGCAAGAAACTGGTTTGTGGAGCCTTCACTGGCTCTGTGCCATCGACACACTCCTGTCTCCGAGCTCCATCAGGCTTACTTGTAACCTGCATACATGTGAACTGGTGGGAGCTTACATAGAAAGGTTGTGTGGTCTTTAATATCATGTCCAATCAATTTATTTACCCAGGTGGACTCCAACAAGGGTGTGAACATCCTCAACGATGATAAATAGAGATTGGATCCTCTGACTTCATTTCAAGTGCACTAGCAAAGGTGGTGAATACTAAGTACATGTGTATTATTTTTATTTTTAATCACATTTGTAATACAATTCAAAAAAATCTTTTCACTCTGTCATTATGCGGTATTGTGTGTAGAATGTGAGAGCAAAAAAAATTAATTTAAATCCATTTTGGAATGAAAGCTGTACATAACAAAGTGTGGAAAAAAGTGAAGGGGTATGAATACTTCCAGATGCACTGTCTATTATCTATCAATCATACTGTAAGGTGTAGACATATTTCTTGGTGTTATAGGGAGTTTCTCGAGGATGAAAGCGTGAACTCTATGTGGTGAGTTACCGAGAACCCTGAAGGCGACGTACGATGCTGTGTTTACAGCTCTTATATTATACCCGACCAGTCATTTCAACCGACAAAGGAACACACATATGTCTAGCGCGTGCCCCTCGTCTGAGAATGATGATCGCTTCAGCAGCAGATTGTATAGCATAATACTTGCCCTCAATGGTACAGGAACATTGGCTGTGGGAGAATGTTGCAGCATGTATTCTTTTTGTCACCTCCATGTCACCATCAGGTAGAGTATGACAGTTGCAGGGAAAGACAGGGATCAAACGTTATATACCTTCTTCACTATGTAAGGATTATATCTAACACTATCCGCTGTTTCTGGGCCAGTGGGGACGTTTTCCACAGGTGCTCTCTTTCCTGCTGGGGTGCCAGGCATCGTGCCAATGGATTTGGTGCTCTCAGCTTGTTTTCCTGACTCGATATCCGCAGATTCATCACTGCGTTAGTCCTGACACATCTACCGAAGCTGGCGAAAACCATCCGCAATAACAGGTGAAACTGCAGAGATTAACAAGCTAAACATCATCTTGGATTACGTGAGTTTCGCACTAACTTCCTCATGTGAAAGTTTATAAGTTAGAGCAGAAAACTAAACTGATATACTAGTACATAACACATTTGTATTTGCATTAATTGCCTATTATGCATGTCTTTTAAAACTGATTATACCTAAAGGCCTTAACATAGTTATTACGGTTAATGAGAAAAAAAAGGGAAAACAAAACTCTGCCAAGGTTTTGAACAACACGGTTACAAATAAAACCCTGGTCTTTAGATCTATAAATTCCTTCCCTCACAATTTGGACTAAGCCTGCAGTGTTGCGTTAGGCTACACAACGAATCCTCTGTACAGAGCAGCTAATTCTATGAACATATGAGCAGTTATACTCTACTAGGAATTGGGTTCCACTGCAAGTTTATTTTATAGCACATTTCGCTACACTGTGTCACTCAAGGACAAATGCAAGTGCTCTTCATCAACAGTAAAAGCATCAAGACACAAACTGCGAAAGAAACAAATTATAAAATGGAAATTTAAATACAATAAATATGCCCATAAAAAGTAAACATAATTAAATAGAAACTCCTCATGACAGAAGGCTGAGTGTCATGGCTACATATATAGGTTATGATCCATGGTGGAAGGGTACCAGGTAGCAGTAATGCATACCATGAATCCATTTTGTCCCAAAGGATAAGTTCCCTGAAATAAATGTTCCTAATAACAGTAATATTAACTGTGTTCTTGGACTGTGAGGTTAGTGTGAAAGGACAAACAGAGCTGAGACGAGTGCAGAGGTAAGCTGCATGGGATGGTCAGAAATCTCTCCTGCTCAGGATCACTTCCTGGCATGGACGTCAACCCTCACTGACCTGGAGTCCAGATGGGCCTGTGTGGAAGTGTGGAGCTACAGCAAAGAACATCTACCAGTCTAGCCTTAGTTCCCATGAGGGTGAGGGTGGTTCAACACTGGAATAGTTTGCTGCCGTATTGTGTGTACTGCACGTCCAGTCCCCCCCTTATTCCCATCTACTTAGTCTGTTTTGCATTTGTTTAGCAAGCTTTGTTTTTCATCATCCTGTGACCCTCTAGTGTCACATTTATAGGCTCTGTATTGTGTACCACATCATCCCCGGATCGTTGGTACGATCATGATTATATAATAATTGACTTTTATCATCAAACTATAATGAACATCTAAAATTGGCGGTCTACTTCCCTGCAGTAGACAAGCAACAATAAAATCATTGATGGTTGTATCTGTATGCTTTAAATCTGCCTGCAAGTCGGGACATCTTTGATCTCGACAGTATTATGTTTCCGTTAATGTTATTTCACATTGTCATGGGCTTAGAGAAACACCAATACAACCCTGGTTCGCTCTGTCGGCAGTTTAACACTGTTTCATCATTGGTTCAGTATGGAACACACGTTACACATTCAGGATCATCAAGTGGATTAAACAAAGAATGGTTTGCATTTCTTTATAAAATATACTGTATTGCCATGTTCTCTCCTTACACCTCCCCGTTTTAACCTCAGACTGGGCGATTGGTGCACATGTTGCAGTCCTTATTCTCTGGTGGAAGGCTGGAATGTAGTTTAACTTTGACTGATTTTATTTTTGCCATTGTAACTCTCTTTTTAACTAACAACACTGTAATTAAAACTCCCACCAAAAGGGGATCGCTTCTTATTGCTTCAGATTACTCAAAGGCCCCCTCTGGTGGACGCCGTGCGCACGTTTCACAAATATATCAATATTGCATAATGTAAACCCAAGTTTATAAACAACCTGCCAGTCTAAGAAAAAACATATTAGACGAGTACATTTGAAATAAACATTGCATTAAAGATTGAATCATACTATAGTGAATGTATAAACTGTGTGGTTTTGTTATAACAACATATCAACAGTTACAAGGAGGAAGCATGCTCAGCAAGAGCTGCACGTCCCCCATACGATACCACATTGCTGGTTTTGATATCTCATTTTGAGTTTTAACATTAAGAACGATACGAAATTAGGGGCCATCTTGGATCACCAGCACGCCGCAAACGCCATAGCAGGCCAGGGCCAATCTACTACCATTACTTCCGGCACCCTTGCTCGGACCAGCACACACATCTTCACAACTCTGCATTTTGATAAGCGCAAATACAAATCAAGTTTTGTGATTGTATCTGGCATGTATTGCTGCATCACAGTAGCAAAAACACTTCAAAAGTTACTCCAAACCTCCTCTTGGTAAGTTCCGCTTACAGTTGGTGTCCCTCCCGGAGCACACAACACAACACCACACAACACACTCAAAACAACAAAACAATTCCAGCATCAGTGTGGCCTGTATAAATACAGCACCCATGGCAGATAACTCATACCACTAGGGAATATCCATCATTCCCAGGTTAATGATATATCATTGTTTAACTCTTAAGTGTGGATATTCATTTTGACCGGTTTTTGCAGTGGGCAGGTGGCGAACAGCCGTTGACCTGCCACCATGTTTATTTCCTCGGGAGTTCTTTTTGGATTGCTTCTTCTCAGGACATGCTGTTCAGACAGGTACTGAAAGACACCGACTGCATGACTGATATACATTATCTTCAAAGGAGTACCACACCTTTAGAATTTTGCAAATATGCGTTATATCCTTTCAGGGGATAACATTTCCTACTGACAAACTTTGAGTACACTTAAAGTAGTCAGGTGCTGCTTGAATTACAGTATAGATTTATTTCCTTGAAAATTACTCAGTCACACAGCTTGTTACATGTCTAAACAAGCTGGCAACAAAAGTGAGTACACCCCATAGTAAACAGTTGTCCTAAATTGTGCCCAAATAGTGTCAATTTTTGCTGTGACCCCACTGTTATCTAGCACTGCTTTAACCCATCCTGGGCATGGAATTCCACCAGAGCTGAACAGGTCTGCTTCTGGAATTTCTTCCACTCCTCCACGACGACATCACGGAGCGCAGGATGTTGGAAACCTTGCACACTCTCACCTCCTCTGAGGATGACCCCACCATGTGCTCAATTGGGTTAGGTCTGGGAGACATACTTGGACCAGTCCAATCACTTAACCTTCAGCTCTCTTTTCAGCAAGGCCGTTGTCATCTTGGAGGTCGTTGTTTTGTAGGTCATTATCATGTTGGAAACCGCCCTAGGCCCCGTTTCCGAAGAGAGAGGGGACATAGCTCTGTCTTTGCAAGATGCCACGTCATATATTGTGAATTTTCATGTGTCCCTCAATTGAAAATGCAGCTCCCCAGTGCCGCAGCCACTCATGCAAGCCCCAGACCATGATGCTTTGCCACCCACCGATACACCTGACTTGCTGGTCAAGACACATTTTCTTGGTACCCTCACCAGGGGGCCGCCACAACACCCGGAACACCATTCTGACCCAAACAGGTTTATTCTTGGTCTCATCAGACACAGTCACACTGGTTCCAGTAACGCAGTGTTCTTGGATTCATTGTCCTTCAGCAAACGTGTTTGCGGGCTTTCGTCTAGCACTCGGTTCAGAAGGGCTCTGTACTGGGCGACGGCCATACAAAACCAAATACTGATAATGTACGGCGTATGTGTCGGGCACTGACAGGCTGACATCCCACTTCTGCAACCTCTGCATCAATGCTGGAAGCACCTCGAACGTACTATTTTTGGAAACCAACCTCTGGATATACCGGCTGAGGCACTGGACGTCAACTTCTTGGTGTAGAACATGGCAAGGCTCTGTTCCGAGTGGAACCTGTCCTGAAACCCTGTCCTATGATCTTTAGCCACTGTGCTGCACTCATTTTCATGGTTTTGTTGGACATCTTCTTATAGCAAAACCATACTTTGCTGAAGAACGAGCAATAATAATTTTTTTTGCAGATCATCACAGAGATACCTTGCCATGAGGGTGCCATGGTTGTTCCAGCATTCTAGAGAGAATTGTTGCCCAAAAAACCAAATCTTAACACCCTGCTTATAACATTTAAAACACCTGATCCTTTGCACACTAGCTACGATCCATGACACCAGGGCGGGAAAACAACATCATTGGGAACAATTTAGGACATGTTCATATGGTGTGGTTGTTTACTCACTTTTGTTGCCGCTGTTAGAATTAACAGCTTGTTTTGTACTGAGTAATTTCAAAGGACAATAAACTATACTGTTATTCAAGCACACCGACTACTTAAAGTTATATCAAAGGTTCAGTAGGATAATGTTATCCCCTGAAACAGGCATATTTTATAACAAGAATATTTGCAAAATCTAAAGGTGGTACTCACTTTTGGATACTGTCTACCACAATCAAAGCATTGCTTCTTTAAACCTGTTAAATCGCTACTGTCCAGGATGATACACAGTAGTGGAACAAGTAACACTAAGTTACAAGATATTGTTCACATTGTGGTACTAGCTATAGTCATAGTGGACATTTGTATCCTAAAAAGTGGCATTTAATAAGTTTGTGTGGTGCACATCTACGGCGCCAATTCACCAACCCCTTTAATTTACTTGTTTTTTCATTTCTCTCCATAGGTTTGGAGAAAACCTGTTCTTTTTGCAAATGCCGTCAAGTTCAGCAGTTAGACAGTTTTTACCTTCATTCAAGTTTCTCTACCTCTTGGGCTTCATGTTCACGTCCTCCTCTATCTCTTCAATGGGTTGGAACGGACAGATCGTCCAACTTTGTAGCTGCTTAGTTCGGGTCCTGTGACATCACATTTATAATACTGCCAACACCCATTGTTATGAAATGTAGAGCAGGAAGTTTGTTTAAAAGTACTAACATATCCACCTACCTTTTTCTTCTATCTCCTGTGGAGGCGCTGAGACTTTGGACTGGCGATGATACGGTCCTTTACTCAGCTAGGGAACATGTTTAGCGCTTTGCTGTGCGGCTACATGATACTACCTCTCGTCGTCTTACTCTTTGCTTAAGGGACTGGCGATACACCTCCTGTGGTTTGGCGTGCTTGCATGCTCTACTTCCCACCTGAGGTTAGGTTGCACTACAAAACAAAGCATACCATAAATGGTTTGTTGGCTGGAGACGAGAGGAGAAATTTGTTGGAATGGGAATCTTAAACCAAAGAGTCAAAGCCTGTCTGACTGTTTAAAATCATTTCATTCCCTATTGAGGAGTTGGCCTACTAAAAAATGTCACAACGTAAGTCCTAATTAACTGCATGAATCGTCCCCCGTTGTATCTTCCAGACTGTACTATACATAAAGGCAAAAAAAAAGAAAGGAAAAAAGGACTCATTGATTGCTTATTATGACTAACACAATATTCACCATCTTGAAGCTTTATCTTTGAAGTCCTACTGTATGAGCATGAGACCTACTGTGTGTGTTTCTCTCTGCTGTGCAGGCGAGGTTCATCCCAAGACTCTCCTCGGTGGCCTCTCTCTAGGGCAGAGTGGCGGAGGCTGAGGCCATCGTGACGAAGGAGGCGGCACTAAGTGGAACACAAGTTTCAGGCTCCGAAGGTCATCTTTGAAAGATTCAGGCAGTTAAACCAGCTGTTCCAGTTGTTGGCCAAGCATACTATATGTCTATCACTGTCAGGAATGTTTATTTGCGAGACACACACTGGAGGTTATAAATGTGCACCAAAATAATCAAATTATTTCAGAGCCAAATAAATTTGTTTGATTCTGTTTATGAAGATTTATTACTTAACCTTTAACAACTTCGACCTCAGGTAAACGTAAGCACATTTATACAACTCATACGTACTACTCAGGTCTTAACATGAACATGGTAAAAGCTGCTTCATGTTATTAGGATGGTCATTACGTAACACAAAGAATCCCCATTCCGAGGCGGCATTGCAAGAATCTTCGCAGATGTCGATGCTGAGGAGGACGGAAGATATTCATCTGTAGTGGTCTGTTCCTGTTTTGGTAACGCAGAGACCCACTGGCACCAGGCATTGACATGATAGTATAATATGATTATACAATACTTTAGGAAGGGGGGGTCGTTTGGTGTGTCCGAGTAGAAACATTATGAATTCAATAGTTAAACCATCTTCCACCCCCGGGCCTTTACCAGCTGTGAGCGCTTAACTGCAGATTGTATTCTGTTTAGAGACTGCCTTTCCCAATATCAGAAGATTCCCTCCAGTCTTGAAAAAGTATTGTCGTCCTTTAATTCCATTACATTCTTGTTTAATCTTAACTAGTTTCTGCAAAACCATGTTGGAAAGTTTGAAGTTTTCGAGTTGTGACTGGCAGGAATCAAACAATGGCTCTCCATTGTTTTTTAGTCCGATGTGAACTTATTGTGCATCATCACCATTCTCTAGAAATATCTCTGCCTTAATCTTGTACAAGCAATGGTTTATGCAAAGATGCTTGCAATGAGGTCCATTGATTTATTTTAACTCCATATTTTAAGGGTTCCTCTATATGCTTGCTTTTTCTGATTCATATGTAGCATCAAAGAGACACATTTATATTTAATGTCTGGATGAAAAACATGTTTATGTGCTATTCTGTTTTACTTAAAACATAGCCAAGGATATAGGCTTGCGGAAAGTCAAACTCCAAAAGAGGGTGTGATTACGTTTTTTTTTTTACTTGCAGGTTTTTAAAGACAAACCCATTCTAAAAACCAACGCCACACAATGTCGTTGGCCGGCTGAAGAACGGCAGCATCAGAGTCACAACGACTACATCCCTGCTTGGTGAGGTGAGGAAACGGCACATTGAGAATTTTCTTGAGGTTTATTGAACAGTTACTAAAATGTCACTGAGAGGGAGCATCGCAATGTAGAAACTATGAAATCACATCTTCGCACACATCGAGATCTCACCCTTTTTTAAAAACCCATATGCAACATGCAGGGAAAACCGGCTCAAGTAAGTCTCCAAGCTTTCCACTGAATAGAGTCATTGTTTTAGTATCCACAGACAAAGGGTTGATTTGAGGGACTGGTTATCTGACTCCCTTCATGCACATTTAATTGTACAATATCTCCCAAGCTTCTTTATTATATGTTCTATTTATTCCAAATTACAAACACACCAAGTAGGAGATATTATAGCGGTCGGTTTTGTATGTTCATGAAACAAGGATGAAAAAGATGTGGTCCGAGTAAGTCATTGTAAATTCATTCAGAAAAAATTCATTGCCCCTAATGACCTAATAACAACTGTCCTGCATGTTCCTTCTTCTCCATTTACCAAATATATTCATACAATTTTACTACACGATGATCTTTTTGGAGGAGCGAAGGTTTCTATTCAAACATCTGCTTAATGTCTTTGTGTGTGTCCCAGCTTCCTCTGCAATCACTGGATACTACACTTCTTCAACAATCCCAACTCCATGCTAATCCCTTAATGAGCGCTTCATCTCAGCAGCTGTACGAGTACCAGCTTACATTTCCCAGCTGGCTGGCTCTGCGATACCTTCCCACGCCGACTGTCCGTCCATCGGTTCATTGCTCCTTGCAGCATGGTCCAATGTACCTTATTCAACTGGTGACACTGCCCCAAAGTAAGCAACAAAGATGCAGGACGTTCTGAAGAGAGATGCAAAGTGATGGTTTTGTCTGTCTAAGTTCAGAGACGATCGTTCCGTCACCAAGGCATCCTGCGTATATTAACAGTGTGGGGTTTGAAGATCTGCTGCAATTAGCAGGAGGGGAACTAATCAAAACTCAATGACGCCATCATTTCCTTCACAGTGAGCAAGAGAAAAATGTTATTCTCCAGCCATCGTCTACCCGCTTATCCTGGATCGGTCGCGGGGAGCAGCTAGCTCCAGAAGGAACCCCAATCTTCCCTTCTGCTGGCCACATCCTCCAGCCCGACTGGGGTCGTAATAGGCCGTTCCAGGCATGAGGAGAGTGTAATCTCTCCACCCGATTCGGGTCTTCCCGGGGTCTCCTCCCCAGCTGGACGTCCCTGGAACACCTCCCTGGGAGGCGCCCCCAGGGTGGCATCTTGACTAGATGACACCACCTCAACTGGCTCCGTTTCAACGTTAAAGGAAGCAGCGGCGCTCTACTCCGAGTCACTCTCAACGGAGATGGCTGAGCTTCTCACCCTAATCTCTAGGGAGACACCAGCCACCCTCATAGGAGAAAACTCCATTTCCGGCGCTTTGTACCCGTGATCTCGTTCTTTCGTCATGACCAAGCCTTCATGACCATAGGGTGAGGGTAGGAAACGAAGATCGACCGGTATATGGAGACTTTCGCCTTCTGGCTCAGCACATCTCTTCGTCACAACGGTGCGTATAAATGACTTACAACCGCCCCCGCCTTGCTCCGATTCCTCCGCGCCAATCTCTCGCCATTGTACGCCTCACTCGCGAACAAGAGACCCCGAGGTAGGTACTTGAACTCTTCACTTGGGGTAATGGCTCATTCCCTACCCCGGAGTATGCATCCAACCGTTTTCTGCTGAGAGCCATGCCTCAGATTTGGGGTGCTGATCCTCATCCCAAACCCGCAAACACCACACACTGGCACCAACTCGGCTGCGAACCGATCCATACCGACCCGACGATGATGCGATGATGCCATACAGGACCACTCACTGCTAAGAGTCATGATGAGTATCCTCAGGTCCCTAACTGCCACACCCTTCTCCTCCACGACTATGCCTCGATATCCTATCCATAAAATCACGAACATGATTGGGACGATAAAGCGCCAGCCTGCGGAGGCAAACATTCACGGGAAAACGAGTTCCGAACTTACTCGCCGAGTATACCGACACAACTCTCGTCTTTGGGCGTACAGGATTGGATGGCCGCTCAAAGTGACTCCACTCACCCCATACTCCCCAGCACCCTCTCCCAGTATCAACCACGGGGGCACCGGTCATACGCCTTCTCCAGATCACACAAAACAAATCTAGACCGGATGGGCGTACTCCAGGCCACCCTCCAGGATCTTGCAAAGTAAAGCAGTTGGTCTGTGTCTCCACTACCAGGACGGAATCCGAATTGCTTCCTCTCAATCCAGAGGTTCGACTACCAGCCGAACCCTCCTTTCAGTACCTTGGATTTACTTCCCAGGGAGGGCTGAGGAATGTGATACCCTTGTGTGGCACACACTCTATGGTCCCCCTTTTTAAATAGGGGAATACCACCACCCCCGGTGTCTCACCGACCATATGGACGGTCCCAGGTATTCCACGCAATGTTGACAGGACGGGTTTCAACCAAGAGCCCTCAACAACCCAAAGCCTTCGCAATTTCGGACGGATCTCATTCAACCCCCCTCGGCTTTGCCACTGTGGATTTTTTTGACTCCTCAGTGACTTCCAAAGGGAGATTGACGATGTTCCACATCAGCTTCCAGCTCTGCCTCAACCATGAGGGGCCGTGTTAGTCGTGGATTAGGAATTCCTCAAAGTGCTTCGCTTCCAGCGGCCCGATCAACCCTTCCTCAGGTTGAAGTCAGCAGGGTCCCACCTTGCTGCTCACAAGCTTGGATGGTTTCCTCGCTTCCCCTCTGACAGGTGCCGGATGGTTTCCAGAAGCACTTGGTGCCTGACTGAAAGCCTTCTCCAGAGCTTGTCCCTAACTTCTCTCCCACAACCCCCTGCTTTGGCCCTGCACGGCAGAAGCGCCGCCCTTCTAGTCCTCGATACCACCTGCAACTGTTTCCAGGAGTCCTCCCACACTGGATACATACACAACCCGGAACGACTCTTCTTCATCGGAAGGCTTCCCTACCACACGGTGTCCACCACGGTGTTCGAGGGTTTAACCGCCCCTTGAGGCACCTAAGACCCTTTGAGACCCACAGCTCATACGCAGCACTCAGACAATAGAGTTTTGAACATCGCCCACCGACTAGGTTCAATACCCCAACCTCACAGGGATGCGCTGAAAGCTCCGCCGGAGGTTGAGTTAATGATCCCCCCAGGACAGGGCTTCCTCCAGACGTTCCCCAGTTCCCCGCACTACCCGTTGGGTTTACCAGGTTCTGTCCAGAGTTCTTCCCCCACCCCTTGAATCCACTCACCACCAGATGGTGATCAGTCGACAGCTCCGCCCCTCTCTTCACCCGAGTGTCCAAAACATGCGGTCTCAGATCAGATGATTACCAAATCGATTACGAAATCTATATGGACCTTTGGCCTAGGGTGCTCCTGGTACCACGTGCCACTTATGACATCGATTATGTTCGAACACTGGTGTTTTGTTATAGGGCCATTCCATGACTAACCCACAGAAGTCAACAACAAACGATCCTTCGGTTTTCGGGTTTTAGATTCAGGAGGCCCTCCCTCCATCACAATCACACGCCTCTCCAGGTGTCTCCATCGTCTTCATCCCCAATAGTGGCGTTGGAAGTCTCCCAGCAAGCTAGGGAAAGTCCCTTACTGGACGCCCACTGACCGGGCTCCATTCAGGGCCTCCAAGAGGCCGTAATACCTCAGACTGACCGCGTGGTTTGGGCACTAGGCACACAACAAACAGTCAGTAGTTTTTCTTCCCCCCCATACACCCGAATGCGTAGGAGGCGACCTCCTCGTCCGCCGGGATAACACTCCAACGTCAGCGGCGCCGAGCCGGGGGATAGTGAGTTATCCCCACCCGGACCGACTCCTCTCACACCTACTGGCAACTCCGGAAAGATAGAGGGTCACCAACCCACCTCAGGAGTACGACTCCAGAGCCAAGACTGCTGCAAGGAGTAAGCCCCCCACCAGATCCGCTGTAGCGATCCCAACCTCCCGCATTAGTACGGCTCCTTCACCACCACAGAGAGAGTGACCGTTCCCGTCCCAGAGCACACGCTATCTGGCCGGGGTCTGCCCCTCGAGGTCCACTGACCATCACTGCCACCGCGTGTGACAGCACACCCAGACCCCACGGTTGTTCCCATTAGTGGCTACCGGGCCCCACAGGAGGATGGATGGGAGGCCAACCGTAGTCTTATTTGGGAGTGCCCTCACCCCGGGCTACCGTGGCAAACCCGGCCACCAGGGGTGGGGGCGCTGTGGCGCTGTCGGGCCCTCCCTCTGGGCTGGCTCCAGACGGGGGCCCCCGGGCTACCTTCGGGCAGGGGTTTCTCCTTTCCCTTTCCTTTCTTTCATGAAGTCGTTTTTGAACCATTCTAGTGGCCCTCACATGAGACCAAGTTTGCCTTGGGAGCTGACCCGACCAGGAGCCACTAGGCTCCAGCACAACACAGCTCAGGTTCATAGGGACACACAACCTCTCCACCCAAATAAGGGTGATGGGTTCCCAGAGTAGGAATAAATGTCAATGTAAATCTTGCAATAACGTCATGGGTCAGATTACTTAAAATGTGTTTGTAACCTTGTTCCCATATTTGTAATAGGACGGACCCCCAAATGCAGAAAGCAAGATGAGGTTACACAAAAGAATAGAAGAGAGCTTATCTTTAGCAAAACCTTACCAATATTAAAACAAGGTAACACAATAGAACTGCAAAAACCAAACCAGCGGTTGACACAGGCGCACAAGGCACACATGCGCACAAGGGACGAGTTGGCCACAAGCGCAAACATGGTAGCACAAGGCACATGGATTAGCACAAGGTCAACTGTGAGAGCACAAGGGCACAACATGGAGAGCACAAGGCCAACATGGATACACAAGGCAACATGGAAGCCACACAGACGCAACATGTAGCGCATCCAAGCAACATGGAGCGCACCAAGGCCAAATGATCGCAAAGGCCATGGATAGACACAAGCACGACACATGAAAGTATAACAAAACTGAACGAACCCACAAAGAAACACATGAGACATAGAGGGATATATAACAAACCACTACATGAGGGGAACGAGACACAGCTGGGAGAGAAATGGCAAGACAAACACAAGGGCAGGCGAAGTAGTGATACAAGACATGACACAAGGGAAAGGGAACATTTCAAAATAGAAACGGGACTGGAAACGCAATCCCAGCGTCGTGACAATTTATAAAGAGTGTTTTGTAGACTTCGTAATGGTTTCTATTCTATTTAGCTCAAAAACAAAAACCGTCACAAACTACTTTCCTCATTCTTTACGGTCTACCACATCTGAAATTGCATCTTGAGATGTTGGTAAATATGTTAACACCAACTACCACCTCCCTGATGTTTTGACCTACACTGGCAGAGTGTACCCCAACAGTGCGGTCAGGAACACCACGCGACAGGGATATGCACTACGGTCTTCCAGAATAGGCAGCTGCATTGCTCTTTGTTTTAAAGCTGAGTGAGTACATTGATTTTAGATTTAACACTGCGTAAAAGTCTGGGCAGATTAAATCTCATTTCACCCAGTGTTGCAAGCCATTCACACGTATTAGTTAATCCATCATGACTTTTTCATCCATCTAAACCTCACTTCTTCATTTTTCGCAGTCGGCGCATATCATTAGGGTCCTTCCTTATATGTATACTGGGGACCTCTGGACGGTTTTGTCCTGCCTTTACTGCTTTCTTCCTTCCAGGACTTTGGAAAACCTCTACCTGAAACTATGAAGAGATACATAAAAGAGAACAGGTGGATACTTAAGGAAATCACCTTTTGTTATGAACTCTTCTCCGTGCCCAAAGTTCTTGTAGACACTGTAATGGTAACTTAATAACACAAGTATTAATTGGACATTACACGAAAAGGTAATTGGCATTTTTTATAACCTTAGGGAGATTTTTCATGCAAAAATGCCAAAGTTTATTCACCTGTGAGAATTTGCAAAGCTTTTCATTTGAAATATTTTCTCTATTACAAAATTGTTATTGTCTATTATTATTATGTGGTGTTTTTATTAATAGATAATAATCACTTTGAGGTTGGGTTATTGGTGGAGAAATAAAAGCTTGCGTATCAGATCGTGTTCTCACAACTTGTCTGTGTATGCTGTCCCCCGAGTGGCCAACAATATACTGTGTCTCTTATAAGTGCCCCCTGTTTCTCATATCTGGATGATGGATGGATGAGGATGCGAGATGGATGGATGGACTTCATTGATCCTAGGAAGATTCGGCTAACCATTCGCTTAAAATTTGACAAATGACATACAATATCATTGCTAATGCAAACTTTAGCAAACCCAGTGGCTTTGTTTGTTTGATATCTTTCTTCCTTACTCACAGGAATACAAGTTCCATGCATACTGGAGAAGAAACCCCCAATACCTTGGAACTACTGGACAGGTCCTCTTGTGATTTCTAGCCCTTATGATGCAGGGATATTTGATATTGCTATTGAAGGACCTGTTTACATATCTTAAGTATTTTAATAATAGACATTAAATGTAAAGGTGGATAATTAAATCATGGATTTCTACATGTGGCCGATTTCAACTGAATTTCTTTGTCTCATCTTTGACCATTTGCACATACACGTGTTGTCTTAAATGGGGGATCGATGAATAACAAATTACCATCGGTCCAAAGCTGTACCGATACCAGTCTTATTGTGTCTGTGCAAATATTACTCCTCAAATAAACCCGTTACAAAATGTATTTTGATTTCATGCGATCATGCATGATGCTCAGGTTTGAATCTTAAAGGGGTAAAAAATAAAAACAAACACAAACAAAGTGGCAAGCTTTGCAATATTGTTGTGGAGGAATCTGACCAAGTGACAGTCAAATGAGCTTTTGCATTAAATGTTTCTAGCACTTTCTAAAGAAACTGAGACACTTTCAGTTACAACTCAGCATAAATCTGACTTGCGTCACTTGTTTACACATGTTTGTATCCCTGGCAGGTATTATGGCTAAATATTAGAGATAGTGTCTTTGGTGCAAAAATTGCTTCAGAAATGTTTTTCATAACAATCTGTAACTCTGTCTACACTGTTATACATTTTGCTTATAGGATGATATTTATCTAAGTACGGTTCGGTGTTTGCTCATGATGAAAGGGAAGGAAACGTGTTTGAGATTTTTTGTTGCCTTTACAAGGACAGTAGTCTTGTGCGTTGTGTGTGTGTGTGTCGTGTGTGTGTGTGTGCTGTGTGTGTGGGTGTTGCGTGGTGCTGTGAAGCGTGATGGTTTCAGAAGGCGGGAGAAACTCACAGTCTGAACATTAATACATGTGTAATTAAAAACTATGCTATTTTCATTTTGACAGTGAACAGCACAAAATTCTCACTACAACCCAAAGTGAAAGATTGACATGTGTTGTTGTGGAACACCACTGTAAAACCTTTTGTACATGTTAACTTGACAAGGGTAATATTAAAAAAACAGAATAGCAATTTGAGCATTGAGGACTTTCCTGACTGGATTACTTGAAATGCAATTGCAGGTTGGTCTATTACAACTACGTAAAAGGGTGACACAGTTTATACATGTGCATTACTGCCATGGGTTGTACTATTGGAGATACAGTCTAGAGGTTTGTGTTGTGAAATAGGAAATGATTGCTTGACGAAACGTTGTGTGGTTTTTTGTAAACATCCCTCACCTTTTATTTTTGATATAACGTAGTACAGGGCGTAACTTCCTGACAGCTGAGGAGTAAGGCATATTCTGTTTGTGTATTGTTGCAGCAGGACTAAAATGTGCGAGGGAAAGGTTAAGATTTAGATATGATTAAGTATAGAAGAGACCATCGCTTTTCCTGGGTCAGTGGGTGACGTTTCCACCAGATTGTCTTCACTTCCTGCTCTGCTGCCAGCATAATGCATATGATTTGGTGCCTTCTCTGTGTCTTCTGACTGGATATCAAATCACACACTGCCATTGTTCTAAGGTTAACCTGACCCAAGATTGGCCGCAATGCTATCATCCGATGAGGGGTATCAGTTTTGAACGCAGCTCCTGGGGGGGCGAAAAAGAAGACGGTTAGTCATAGTGGCTGGCAGCATTCTCTTAGAGCATACATGGTTTGTATAGTACAATATTTGATTATCAAATTTTGTAGCTTTGGAGTGTATGTATATTTTTTCTGCATTCTGCTGTATAAAGTTCAAAGAGGCTTATAGAAACGGTTCTTTGTGATCGCTGTGATTCAGCCTAAAGCTTTCTGTTTCTCTGTTGAATGCTGAGGCAGGTTCATCCCAGAGTCGCCTCGGTGGCTGCTCTCTCAGGGAAGAGTGGAGGAGGCTGAGGCCATCGTGAGAGAGGCTGCTAAGAGGAACAGAGTTGAGGCTCCACTGGTCATCTTTGAAGATTACAGAGCACATGTAAGTCTGCCTTGACTTAAATCATGCAGTGTCAGACACAAGAGCTGAAGTGTCCCAGTACAATTCATCCCGTGGGGAACGTGAATAAATGTCTCATGACAATTCTTCCAGCAGTTGTTGAGTAATCTAATTCAGGACCAAAGTGGCGGACCGACCAGATAACACACACCAACCTGATGGTGAGACTCAGATTTTATATCTTGCAGGATGATAAGACAAATACAGAACCCAAGGAACTCCCCAATGTCTTCAACCTGTTGAGGACAAGAAACATCAGAAACACAACCGTCATTCTGAGCCTGGTTTGGTGAGTATCCAGTCTGAGCCTTTCAGTCATCCAACACGTCAACAAAAAAAACATTAGATTCTGGCTTTATTAACAATTGCTCATTTACAGCACTGTTATTATACAGTTGTATCCTTCTTTAGTTTACGTTATCTGTCTTGATGGCAGTAAAGAGTGTATATAAGTCCCAAGTCTAATGGTCTTGGTGTGCTACTGTACGATATGCTGTTTCTACGATTTCCATCTAAACATATCTGTTGTTTGTTTCTCTGTATTCCAAGGTTCATTCTGAGTACTGGCTACTATGGTCTTTCTCTGAACACATCCCGACTTCATGCTAACATCTATATCAGCTGTTTCATCTCAGCAGCTGTAGAGGTACCAGCTTACATTTCCAGCTGGCTGGCACTTCAATACCTTACACGCCGACTGTCCGTCATCTGTATCCTGCTCCTTGGTGGAGTGTCGCTGCTTTTAATTACACTAGTACCTCAAAGTAAGCAGTGTCATGATGTGGTGCATCGCTGTACTGTAATATTTCCATACAAAACCTTTGCATTCTCCGAGAAACATTTGCGTTTTGCGGAGAAAGATAAAAATAAATAAAAAGAGGTCAATGGACTTCCGGGCTGCTAAATACTTTCTGCAGACGTGCTGCAACGGATTGATGCTTAAAATCTAATGTATTTCAATCAAACCCTGGTTAAAGCATGAGAGTCAGTAGCCACACACTAGTCACTCATTGATCTGCACTGATCAATGAGTGAATGTGGATGATTATTATAGTTTCTGCTAGCCACAGCTGCTTTATAGTATGAAAAGCTCATGAAATCCCTGGAGCTTCTGAGTGCAGCGGAACTGACTAGAGTGTAGTGCCGTTACGCACGGCCATACACAGTGTTTACCTTATTAGTAAATGGCCTGAAACACCCGTCTGCTACAACATAATCATACAGCCCTTTACACACATTTGACTGATTATTACTATTATTACTGTTTATAACGGGATATTCTGCTTTTTTCTGAAAAACGTCCGGTTAGGGCAAATCTTTTCTAGCTTTCTTTTTTAGCAAAAGTAGCATCTGATGTTTTGTCCTTGCAACACATAGCAGTGCAATCGCTGTTGTATAACATTAATTACTAAAAGCTATGTGACCATGTGAGGTACATTAGAAATATTGCTAAAATAGCGTCAGTCCGATATACTCATATAAATCTATCTCTTTATTTTTTATTTCTATCGCTACTAAAGGCCTAGTAACGGATGTACAATCATACTCAATCTGTTTTTGTGTGCAGATTTGTGGGGATGTGTGTTCATGTTGTGACAGGCTGAATCATATTTTGAAAACTTCACTTCATTTTAAAGATGCATCAAGTAAAATCTGACTCAACCCACCCCACTGTGCCCTATATATTTTTTCCCAACCTTTTGATAAAAAATAATTAAAAAAATGCTTTTGAGTTTCTTAATTAGAGCTGCATGAAGTGAAATCAGAGATAAACACATCTAAACACACAGTAAAATGCATGTAATAATCCACAGAGTAGATCATTCAGGGACAGGCTTTCTTTCCGTTCCATTCTGTTGTCAGACAAACCATTTCTTATGTTTCAGCTTTATCAGAACTGTCTGTTGCCCTGGAGATGCTGGGTAAATTTGGTATTACCACCGGTACATCACTGATGTATGTCTACACAGCAGAGCTTTACCCGACAGTGCTCAGGAACACAGCGACAGGGGTATGCTCTACTGCTTCCAGAATAGGCAGCTGCATTGCTCCTTTTTTGTTACAGCTGAGTGAGTAAACTGGTCTTATAATGACTTAATAATAACAGTTACTAACATTTGTTTAACGTGGATTTATCTTCCCAATTGACATTTCAACAACTTTATATTTGGATACATTCACATACTGTAAATGTTTACAGTGCACATACGCAGGACCAGGGCTTCTATCATCCTAATTTCCCCTTCTCCTTGTATAGGTCAATATTATAAGTATCTGCCTTATATTACACTGGGGACTCTGGCTGCTGGTTCGGCCTTCGCTGCTCTCTTCCTGCCAGAGACTTTTGGACAACCTCTACCTCAAACTATTCAACAGATGCATAAGAGAGAAAGGTGGGTAACTTAAAGAATACATCCATACATCCATCCATGCATCTATCCATCGTCTACCGCTTATCCGGGGTCGGGTCGCGGGGGTAGCAGCTCCAGTAAGGAACCCCAAATTCCCTTCTCCGGGCCACATCCGCCAGCTCCAACTGGGGGATCCCGACGCGTTCCCAGGCCAGTGAGGAGCTATAATCTCTCCACCGAGTCCTGGGTCTTCCCCGGGGTCTCTTCCCAGCTGGACGTGCCTGGCCGCCTCCCTAAGGAGATGGCATCCTTACTAGATGCCTGAAGCACCTCAACTGGCTCCTTTCAATGCAAAGGAGCAGCGGCTCTACTCTGAGTCTCTCAGGGATGGCTGAGCTTCTCACCCTATCTCCAAGGGAGACACCAGCCACCCGTCTGAGAAAACCTATGTTGGCCGCTTGTACCCGTGATCTCGTTCTTTCGGTCATGACCCAGCATTCATGACCATAGGTGAGGGTAGGAACAAAGATCGCCCGGAAGATCGAGAGCTTTGCCTTCTGGCTCAGCTCTCTTTTCGTCACAACGGTGCGGTAAAGCGAATGTAATACCGCCCCCTCTGCTCCGATTTTCCGGCCAATCTCTCGCTCCATCGTGCCCTCACTCGTGAACAAGACCCCAAGGTACTTGAACTCCTTCACTTGGGATAAGGGCTCATTCCCTACCCGGAGTAGGGCTCATTCCCTAATGAGTAGGCAATCCACCGGTTTCCTGCTGAGAGCCATGGCCTCAGATTTTGAGGTGCTGATCCTCATCCCAACCGCTTCAAACTCGGCTGCAAACTGATCCAGTGACTGCTGAAAGTCACAGACTGATGACCCCATCAGGACCACATCATTTGCAAAGAGCAGCGATGAGATCCTCAGGCCACCGAACTGCAACCCCTCTCCTCCATGACTACGCCTCGATATCCTGTCCATGAACATTACAAACAGGATTGGTGATTAAGCGCAGCCCTGGCGGAGGCCAACATTCACTGGGAACGAGTCCGACTTACTGCAGAGTATCCGGACATAACTCTCGTTTAACATAACCCCTATCCAGGAGTACGGTTCCATAGCCAAGACTGTGCATAGAGGTAAGCCCCACCAGATCCAACTGGTAGCGCTCCACCTCCCGCACTAGTTCCGGCTCCTTCCCCCACAGAGAGGTGATGTTCCACGTCCCCAGAGCCAGCCTCTGCTGCCCGGATCTGGTTCGTCGAGGTCCCTGACCATCACTGCCAGCCGTGTGACAGCGCACCCGACCGCAGCGGTTCTTCCTGTGAGTAGTGGGCCCACAGGATGGATGGATGGGAGGCACCACGTAGCTTCTTCGGGCTGTGCCGACCGGGCTCCGTGGCAAACCCGGCCACCAGGCGCTCGCTGTCGGGCCCTCCCTCTGGGCTTGGCTCCAGACGGGGTCCCCGGGCTTCCTCCGGGCAGGGTCTCTCCTTCTCTTTCCCTTTTTTTGATGAGGTCGTTTTGAAACATTCTTAATCTGGCCCCTCGCCTGAGACTAATTTGCCTTGGGAGACCCTACCAGGAGCACAAGGCTCCAGACAATACAGCTCTCAGCTTCATAGGGATACACAAACCTCTCCACCACAGTAAGGTGATGGTTCCCGGAGAGGTACATCTTCTAAAAACTACTTCTGTCAATATTATAATATACAAAAGAACACTGAATATAATATAATATAATACACAACCAAGTTATTGTTCCCCAAACCACCACAGAACTAGCCGTTACTGGATGGACAAGATAATAGCAAAAGAAAAATGGCGTAGTATTCTTTAATATAACCAACAAAACCCCTCCTCATCCTCAGAGAAGGTGATGACGGTGGCATCAGTCTTTGTAGTGAACACACATGTGCACATATGACAATGAAGTTGGTAGAAAGGAAATAATATAAAAAATTGCAGCTTTTTTAGTTTTCCTGTTTGCTGAAAAACAAATAATGGTTTCTTTATTTGCATTTGATCCCAACAGCATGAAGTGCCCATGCATCACAAGAAAAGAACATTCAATACCTGGGGTGCTTTTGGAAAGTCGACTCTGATTATGTGTTTATGTGTGAGTAATGTCTAAATGATGGCTTACATTAATATTGTACTATTAATTGTATATCATTCCTACTGTTTACTGTGCTTAATATTCAACATTTCTAACAGAGAATTTCAATCAGTTCAAGTGGATTTAATGACATTACATGATCTTTTTTTAAGTAGTAAAATTAAAATAATTAAAACTTGACTAATACATTTTGGAGTTCATTTTTTTTTCGTGCATGATCTCTGTGTTTGGCGGAGGTAAACAACCGCAAGGCGATAACTCTAGTTTGACGCTGTTGCAGAAAATAAAGGAATTTGTGTAATTAAAATAATCAGAACTTGAATACATGTGTAATTAAAAACTATGCTATTTTCATTTTGACAGTGAACAGCACAAAATTCTCACTCAACCAAAGTTGCAAGATTTGCATGTGTGTTGTGGAAACCTACTGTAACCTTTTTGTAATGTATAACTTGACAAGGGTAATTAAAAAAAAAGAATAGCAATTTGGCTTTGAGGACTTTCTGACTGGATTTACTTGAAATGCAATGCAGTGTTCTATTACAACTAGTAAAAGGGTGACATGTTTATACATGTGCATATCACTGCCACCTATGGCTGTACTATTGGAGATAAGTCTAGAGTTTGGTTGTAAACAGCAGTCCTATAGGGGAAATGATTGCTTGAGAAACGGTGTAAAACTCCCTCCCTTTTTATTCTTGATAGAAATGTAACTAGTACAGGGCGTAACTTCCTGACAGCTGAGGAGAAGGCATATTCTGTTTGTGTCTGTTGCAGCAGGATAAAAACTGTGGAGGGGAAAGTTAAGATTTATGATATGAAGGATTATGAAGAGACCATCGCTTTTCTGGGTCAGTGGGGACGTTTCCAGCAGATTGTCTTCTTCCTGCTCTGTGCCAGCATAATGCCCAATGGATTTGGTGCTTTCTCTGTTGTCTTCCTGACTGATGTCCAAAGTCACCACTGCATTGTTCCTGAGGTTAACCTGACCCAAGATTGGCGCAATGCTATCATCCCGATTGAGGTAATTCAGTTTTTGAACGCAGCTCCTGGGGGGGAAAAAGAAGAAGGTATCATGTAGTGGCTGGCCACATTCTCTTAGAGCCATAATGGTTTTTATTACAATATTTTGATTATCAAATTTGTAGCTTTGGAGGTAATGTATATTTTTTCTGCATCTGCTGTATAAAGTTCAAAGAGGCTTATAAAACGGTTGGGCTCCAGTCTAAGGTAGTCATACTTTGGACTGTAAAGGTGTGAGTATATAGCACAGATAATGTGGGGACACGGTTGTCAATGCCATATTGTTGCATCACAATTTCAACATATTTACTTAAGCAATATGGCACCATACACAGCCAAGTAGCTTAATTACAATAGCACTAATAAAGTGTGTCATTGTGACTGTGAGGTGGTGAATGGGAAACAGGAGCTGAGCAGATGCAGCAGGTACAGGCTGGATGTGGTCAGAAATCTCTCTGCTCAGGGATTCATTCCTGGCATAGACGTCAACCTCACTGACCTGGAGCAGGAGGGCTGTGTGGACGGGTGGAGCTACAGCAAAGACATCTACCAGTCTACCTTAGTCTCTGAGGTGAGGGTGTGATTCTATAGTTTAAAGGTCCACTGTGTAAAATATGGATGAATTTGAACCTAAAACATTACATTACAGGTCATTTAGCAGACACTTTTATCCAGAGCGACTTACAGTGAACTAACTACACAGTTAGTGTCCCTGTTCCTGTAGTTACTACAGAAACAGTCCCCCTGGAGCAATTTAGGGTTAAGTGCCTTGCTCAGGGGCACAATGCCCTGGTATTGAACTCACTACACCACTAGGCCATCACCACCCTACATTAAAACAATGATTACATTATCAACAGAATGTGAAGAGGTAAGAGTGTTTACGTCAAATATCTATGTATCTATGTATTGTGTTGCAGAGATATCTACTGAATTCAGCAGTTTAACTGACAGTTCCCGCCCGTCCTGTCGAGGAGGTGATAGTCTTTGTGTTGCTGCCGTTACACAGGTTAGACCGCTGTTTCTCCCGGTACTGCGGCTGCACGGCGCAGAGGAGGAAACAAAAACACAAGACATTCTCGCGTCTTCTCCGACCAGACCCAAGCCAACATACAAACTATCAAAACATAACGTTACACGGACCGTACAGCCCCCAGTGCCACAGTAAACACACAGATATCTGATCCCCATATGAAGATTATAAAATAGCAGTTATTTAGACTCTCAGAGTGTCAGCAGTCTTGTCTAATGAACTGACTGACTTACACAAGAGTGAAGACAAACACAGTAAATATATCAACACTAGAAGAGAGAGAGACTGTGTGTCCATCTTGAACACTGTGTCTCGCGCTGCTCTGTTTCCACCACGTTAAACTCGCCCGCATGATCTAAATCCACGACACCGGCATCCTCCTCAATAAACTCCTCTTCTTGAAAGTGCAACGAGTCTATTGACAACTCACTGTCACTGGATTCTGTCGAAATCCGAAAGATCCGAGCCAGAGTCCGACATCGCTACATCTGCTGCACTGTCTGTGTATTCAACTGCGGGACTGTGTTCTACTTGTGACGTCAGAACACGGCGTCGGGTGTTTCCGGTAGCAGCAATGTAAACATCGGTGGTCGACATACTAAATCGTGATTTATTAAATACTGTGATCATTGTGTCATAAATAACACATACTTTTACACCACAAATAGCATTTACTATCATCAGTAGAAATTCATGTTTATCATTTCGTAGGCCCTTTAAGAACTGATGATTTTTTATGATTGAATTTAGATTGTGTTGTCCCAGTAGTAGGTGAAATACTGCCCTCTAGTTAGCAGGTGGCTCAGAACTACACATTGAACATTTGAGCCGTAATATAGTGGTTGCCATAGTTATAGTAACTGAACTATAATTACTCGTTCCCTGATCTGGAGAAGGTTGGTCGTTTTTTATCTCGTCACGTCTCGACTATTACAACAACCTGTACTTGTGTCTCCATCGTCTTCAACTCATTCACAATGCTGCAAAGAATTTTTTTAAAGAATGTGACCATGTTACAACAATTTGACATTTTTTACCCTTGTCCTTTATAGTTGATTTTAAAATACTTTTTCATCACTTTGGTTTGGCACCTCCTTAAAGTATATCTCCGAGCTCCTGTCCCCTTAGGACCAAACGCACCACCCAAAATCAAGCAGAACCGTGTTATTTGTTCCAAAGTCAAGGATAAAAATGACAAGTGATTGTGCCTTTGCTGTTATTTTTCTCTGTTCATGCATTGGATACTCCAGTTCGACCTGGTGTGCAGGGATCAGTGGAAGCAGCCGTTTACTGCCACAGTTTACTTCCTGGGATTTGTTGTTGGATCTTTCTTCTCAGGACAGCTCTCAGACAGGTACTGAGAACACTCTTAAAATCTTTTAATTATTCCTGGAGCCTTTCCTTGCTCTACTTTTGCCAAAAGAAAAAATGGCAGATTTGGAAATGACCAGTTCAAAAATGTTTTACCTTGATCTTATTTACTCTTATTTAATTGTTTGACTTCTCATTCTAGGTTTGGAAGAAAGCTTGTTTTCTTTGCCACCATGGCAGTTCAGACAGTTTTTACCTTTGTTCAAATATTTTCACCTTCTTGGACGGTGTTCTCCATTCTCCACTTCATCAGCGGTTTGGGACAGATCTCCAACTATGTATCTACTTTTGTGCTGGGTAAATGTGAACATATTATATTTGATACAGTCTGTGATATGGAATAATATACGTATATTGTGTTTACTGTACATGTCTTGTATCATTATTGAACAATAATATCTTCACATATTACCTGTACTATTGTCTTCTATTGTCATACATGTCTTTCTCTTTCTCTTTATGTGCAGGCACTGAGATCTTAACTGGCAACGTACGGGTCCTGTTCTCATCCCTGGGTGTGTGTCTGGGTTTTGCCATTGGCTACATGGTTCTGCCTCTCTTTGCTTACTTTTTAAGGGACTGGAAATCTCTCGTGATTGCCATCTCTCTGCCTGGCCTGCTCTACATCCCTCTCTGGAGGTAGGTTGTACTGATAACAAGAACATTTTCATGGGCTGGATTGCGTTGACAGCAGTTTAAGCAAGTTAGTCTTCCTCCAAAGCGAGGCACCTCCACAGGACTCACCATTAGACATGGTTGTAAGCCCTCTTCAAGTCCACAAGACACATGTAGATTGGATGGGCAGATGTGCAATGTGAGGAGGTGAGGCCAACTATATCTATAGCCCAGTGCACCCAGGTACCAATCAAGGCCAGGGAGCTAAACTGAACGGGGAGGTCCGGGCAGTAAGTCGGGAGAGGCCAGCGGGACGGGGCTGGAGGCCAGCGAAGAGGGCAGGTCCGCTCTGGAGGCAGGGCTGGAGGCCAACGGAGCTGCTCAGGAGGCCGGGCTGGAGGTGAACAGAGCTGCTCATGTGGCCGGGCTGGAGGCCGGCGGAGTCGCACAGGGAGTAGGGTCTTGAGAGGCGAGGGGAGCACAGGGGTCTCGAGAGGCGAGGGTAGTACAGGGACTGGGGTCACGAGAGGCGAGGGGAGCACTGTGGTCAGCGGGAGCTGAGGTCTGCAGAGGTTCGGCAGCTGCGAGAACTGAAGTCTGCAGCTAAAATTCCGGCGGCTTGAACCTCTGGTTACTCAGAGGACCTCCCAGTGCCTGGCGAGTACCCAGGAATGGGTCAGGAGCAGGAAGTGGGGTCTGTTGCGGCCCGGCAGCAGGAACGGGGGTCTGTTTCGGCCCTGCAGCAGGAACGGGAGTCCGTCGTGGCTCGGCAGCAGGTGACGGGATCTCTCGCAGCCCGGAGGTTGGCTGAGGACAAGGTGGGCGATGTGGGAGATTCATAAAGTCTTGAAGCCACTCAGGCAAAAGATTCTTTAGCCCGGGTCTCCTAGCCATTTCCTCTTTAGACAACCCTAAAGCAGCCTGTTGAGTCCACGAACAGGGGGCTCTTCTCCATTCACCATGGAGACACATCAGGGTGTATGAGAGATCATATAGTTCATTGTCCAAAATATCTGCTGGGTCTCCTGGTCAGTTCGTTCTGTCACAGTTCAGGACAGGGGAGGACCCAAATGCAGCACGCCAATTGATTTGAACAAAAAGAGAGCTTTATTTAATAAAGCTTAAAAAATACAAAAACAAGAAAACAAGTAAAACTGAAAAAAACCCAAACCAGGTAAGACACGAGGAACCACGAACTAAGCACAAGTAATGCACATGGCAACATGAGTGTAATATGAAAGACAAACTGACAAGGAACACTGGGAGTTTACCTTACGATGCCCTATTAATGTCCTGATTTTGCTTTTGTCTGGAAACCAAAACAATTATTTGGCTCTTATATAAAATATATAAATATCCTAACTTGCATTGACCGCCTTTGTGATCGCTGTGATTCAGCCTAAAGCTTTCTGTTTCTCTGTTGAATGCTGAGGCAGGTTCATCCCAGAGTCGCCTCGGTGGCTGCTCTCTCAGGGAAGAGTGGAGGAGGCTGAGGCCATCGTGAGAGAGGCTGCTAAGAGGAACAGAGTTGAGGCTCCACTGGTCATCTTTGAAGATTACAGAGCACATGTAAGTCTGCCTTGACTTAAATCATGCAGTGTCAGACACAAGAGCTGAAGTGTCCCAGTACAATTCATCCCGTGGGGAACGTGAATAAATGTCTCATGACAATTCTTCCAGCAGTTGTTGAGTAATCTAATTCAGGACCAAAGTGGCGGACCGACCAGATAACACACACCAACCTGATGGTGAGACTCAGATTTTATATCTTGCAGGATGATAAGACAAATACAGAACCCAAGGAACTCCCCAATGTCTTCAACCTGTTGAGGACAAGAAACATCAGAAACACAACCGTCATTCTGAGCCTGGTTTGGTGAGTATCCAGTCTGAGCCTTTCAGTCATCCAACACGTCAACAAAAAAACATTAGATTCTGGCTTTATTAACAATTGCTCATTTACAGCACTGTTATTATACAGTTGTATCCTTCTTTAGTTTACGTTATCTGTCTTGATGGCAGTAAAGAGTGTATATAAGTCCCAAGTCTAATGGTCTTGGTGTGCTACTGTACGATATGCTGTTTCTACGATTTCCATCTAAACATATCTGTTGTTTGTGTCTCTGTATTCCAAGGTTCACTCTGACTACTGGCTACTTTGGTCTTTCCCTGAACACATCCCGACTTCATGCTAACCCCTATATCAGCTGCTTCATCTCAGCAGCTGTAGAGGTACCAGCTTACATTTCCAGCTGGCTGGCACTTCAATACCTTACACGCCGACTGTCCGTCATCTGTATCCTGCTCCTTGGTGGAGTGTCGCTGCTTTTAATTACACTAGTACCTCAAAGTAAGCAGTGTCATGATGTGGTGCATCGCTGTACTGTAATATTTCCATACCAAAACCTTTGCATTCTCTGAGAAACATTTGCGTTTTGCGGAGAAAGATAAAAATAAATAAAAAGAGGTCAATGGACTTCCGGGCTGCTAAATACTTTCTGCAGACGTGCTGCAACGGATTGATGCTTAAAATCTAATGTATTTCAATCAAACCCTGGTTAAAGCATGAGAGTCAGTAGCCACACACTAGTCACTCATTGATCTGCACTGATCAATGAGTGAATGTGGATGATTATTATAGTTTCTGCTAGCCACAGCTGCTTTATAGTATGAAAAGCTCATGAAATCCCTAGAGCTTCTGAGTGCAGCGGAACTGACTAGAGTGTAGTGCCGTTACGCACGGCCATACACAGTGTTTACCTTATTAGTAAATGGCCTGAAACACCCGTCTGCTACAACATAATCATACAGCCCTTTACACACATTTGACTGATTATTACTATTATTACTGTTTATAACGGGATATTCTGCTTTTTTCTGAAAAACGTCCGGTTAGGGCAAATCTTTTCTAGCTTTCTTTTTTAGCAAAAGTAGCATCTGATGTTTTGTCCTTGCAACACATAGCAGTGCAATCGCTGTTGTATAACATTAATTACTAAAAGCTATGTGACCATGTGAGGTACATTAGAAATATTGCTAAAATAGCGTCAGTCCGATATACTCATATAAATCTATCTCTTTATTTTTTATTTCTATCGCTACTAAAGGCCTAGTAACGGATGTACAATCATACTCAATCTGTTTTTGTGTGCAGATTTGTGGGGATGTGTGTTCATGTTGTGACAGGCTGAATCATATTTTGAAAACTTCACTTCATTTTAAAGATGCATCAAGTAAAATCTGACTCAACCCACCCCACTGTGCCCTATATATTTTTTCCCAACCTTTTGATAAAAAATAAATTTAAAAAATGCTTTTGAGTTTCTTAATCAAAGCTGCATGAAGTGAAATCAGAGATAAACACATCTAAACACACAGTAAAATGCATTTAATAATCCACAGAGTAGATCATTCAGGGACAGGCTTTCTTTCCGTTCCATTCTGTTGTCAGACAAACTATTTCTTATGTTTCAGCTTTATCAGAACTGTCTGTTGCCCTGGAGATGCTGGGTAAATTTGGTATTACCACCTGTTCATCACTGATGTATGTGTACACAGCAGAGCTTTACCCGACAGTGCTCAGGAACACAGCGACAGGGGTATGCTCTACTGCTTCCAGAATAGGCAGCTGCATTGCTCCTTTTTTGTTACAGCTGAGTGAGTAAACTGGTCTTATAATGACTTAATAATAATAGTTACTAACATTTGTTTAACGTGGATTTATCTTCACAATTGACATTTCAACAACTTTATATTTGGATACATTCACATACTGTAAATGTTTACAGTGCACATACGCAGGACCCAGGGCTTCCATCGTCCTAATTTCCCCTTCTCCTTGTATAGGTCAATATTATAAGTATCTGCCTTATATTACACTGGGGACTCTGGCTGCTGGTTCGGCCTTCGCTGCTCTCTTCCTGCCAGAGACTTTTGGACAACCTCTACCTCAAACTATTCAACAGATGCATAAGAGAGAAAGGTGGGTAACTTAAAGAATACATCCATACATCCATCCATCCATCTATCCATCGTCTACCGCTTATCCGGGGTCGGGTCGCGGGGGTAGCAGCAGTAGTTCTAAGGAACCCCAAATTCCCTTCTCCGGGCCACATCCGCCAGCTCCAACTGGGGGATCCTGAGGCGTTCCCAGGCCAGTGAGGAGCTATAATCTCTCCACCGAGTCCTGGGTCTTCCCCGGGGTCTCTTCCAAGCTGGACGTGCCTGGCCGCCTCCCTAAGGAGTTGGCATCCTTACTAGATGCCTGAAGCACCTCAACTGGCTCCTTTCAATGCAAAGGAGCAGCGGCTCTACTCTGAGTCTCTCAGGGATGGCTGAGCTTCTCACCCTATCTCCAAGAGAGACACCAGCCACCCGTCTGAGAAAACCCATTTTGGCCGCTTGTACCCGTGATCTCGTTCGAGAGCTTTGCCTTCTGACTCAGCTCTCTTTTCGTCACAACGGTGCGGTAAAGCGATTGTAATACCGCCCCCTCTGCTCCGATTCTCCGGCCACTCTCTCGCTCCATCGTGCCCTCACTCGCGAACAAGACCCCAAGGTACTTGAACTCCTTCACTTGGGATAAGGGCTCATTCCCTACCCGGAGTAGGGCTCATTCCCTAATGAGTAGGCAATCCAGCGGTTTCCTGCTGAGAGCCATGGCCCCAGATTTTGAGGTGCTGATCCTCATCCCAACCGCTTCAAACTCGGCTGCAAACTGATCCAGTGACTGCTGAAAGTCACAGACTGATGAGCCCATCAGGACCACATCATTTGCCAAGAGCAGCGATGAGATCCTCAGGCCACCGAACTGCAACCCCTCTCCTCCATGACTACGCCTCGATATCCTGTCCATGAACATTACAAACAGGATTGGTGATTAAGCGCAGCCCTGGCGGAGGCCAACATTCACTGGGAACGAGTCCGACTTACTGCAGAGTATCCGGACATAACTCTCGTTTAACATAACCCCTATCCAGGAGTACGGTTCCATAGCCAAGACTGTGCATAGAGGTAAGCCCCACCAGATCCAACTGGTAGCGCTCCACCTCCCGCACTAGTTCCGGCTCCTTCCCCCACAGAGAGGTGTTGTTCCACGTCCCCAGAGCCAGCCTCTGCTGCCCGGATCTGGTTCGTCGAGGTCCCTGACCATCACTGCCAGCCGTGTGACAGCGCACCCGACCGCAGCGGTTCTTCCTGTGAGTAGTGGGCCCACAAGATGGATGGATGGGAGGCACCACGTAGCTTCTTCGGGCTGTGCCGACCGGGCTCCGTGGCAAACCCGGCCACCAGGCGCTCGCTGTCGGGCCCTCCCTCTGGGCTTGGCTCCAGACGGGGTCCCCGGGCTTCCTCCGGGCAGGGTCTCTCCTTCTCTTTCCCTTTTTTTGATGAGGTCGTTTTGAAACATTCTTAATCTGGCCCCTCGCCTGAGAATAATTTGCCTTGGGAGACCCTACCAGGAGCACAAGGCTCCAGACAATACAGCTCTCAGCTTCATAGGGACACACAAACCTCTCCACCACAGTAAGGTGATGGTTCCCGGAGAGGTACATCTTCTAAAAACTACTTCTGTCAATATTATAATATACAAAAGAACACTGAATATAATATAATATAATACACAACCAAGTTATTGTTCCCAAACCACCACAGAACTAGCCGTTACTGGATGGACAAGATAATAGCAAAAGAAAAATGGCGTAGTATTCTTTAATATAACCAACAAAACCCCTCCTCATCCTCAGAGAAGGTGATGACGGTGGCATCAGTCTTTGTAGTGAACACACATGTGCACATATGACAATGAAGTTGGTAGAAAGGAAATAATATAAAAAATTGCAGCTTTTTTAGTTTTCCTGTTTGCTGAAAAACAAATAATGGTTTCTTTATTTGCATTTGATCCCAACAGCATGAAGTGCCCATGCATCACAAGAAAAGAACATTCAATACCTGGGGTGCTTTTGGAAAGTCGACTCTGATTATGTGTTTATGTGTGAGTAATGTCTAAATGATGGCTTACATTAATATTGTACTATTAATTGTATATCATTCCTACTGTTTACTGTGCTTAATATTCAACATTTCTAACAGAGAATTTCAATCAGTTCAAGTGGATTTAATGACATTACATGATCTTTTTTTAAGTAGTAAAATTAAAATAATTAAAACTTGACTAATACATTTTGGAGTTCATTTTTTTTGTGCATGATCTCTGTGTTTGGCGGAGGTAAACAACCGCAAGGCGATAATTCTAGTTTGACGCTGTTGCAGAAAAAACATAACTCCGATATTTTAAGGCACACATATTGTTCTGATAACCGTCAAGTTGCTTGTTTCTGTTGAAGTCACATACTTTCACAAATCCAGTGACATAAATAACAATAATTCTAGTTATTCCTGTAAAATGAACAGAGACATGATGGTGGTCCAGTTTTTTGCATCAAGTCAGATATTAGTGCTGCTCCTTGTTCAAGGGACAACTGGAGACTTCTTTTCAGCAGCGTTTTCCTTTTCTTCAGTGTGTGTGAGTGTATAAGGTGTCTTCTGACAACATCTAGAGGAAAAGAAACACTGATTCAGTTACAGTAAGGATTCACAGATACAGAACAGTGCTGTCAAGGTCTGTTTTTAAATGTACTGTTAGTGAACTGCCACTATGTCTAAAGCATCTATTGAGTGCAATATGTTTGTATTTTTCAATCAAACTAAATTTGATTGCACTATAATTAAAACGATATCTGTTTAGAGGAACCGTCTTCTGGGGGAATTTTCTGGAGAAAGTAAAGAAGTGTAACTGCAACCCCAGATGCCGCCAAATCCTGAACTGAATACCCCTCCGCTCACTCCTCCTTTTCACGACGAGCCGGCAAGTGGAAAACAGTGGTAATGCCGTGGTATCCTCCAGGTCCTTCGCCTCACTCTCAGAGGCCATCCTTACCATAACACTACTTTAGGAGCAATGAAATTCAGGCGGCAGCTGCAGTTACCGCAGTTTAACAAGTGTGTCGGAGAACTACGGTGGAAGGTAACGTAAAAATGCGAAAAGCCGTCTCTCGTGCTAGTGTTTGGTTTGTCCGTTCTGAGCTACTGTAGAAACGTAGCAGTTCAACGTAACGGACTCAGTAGATAAGAAGGGCTCATTCTAAGTTTCAGGTGATTATTCACTAATGAAAACATAGTTATGAATATTATATTTTATAAATATATATTTTCTACTTCTGCTAATAGATCCCCCTGAATACTACACAGTGGCCCTTTAAGTTATTCATTTGAAATCTGGCCTCTGTGCATTTGTTTTGTCATGCATTACATTTATTTATTTGGCAGACACTTATGTCCAAAGCTATGTCCACATATATGTATGATGTACAACATGATGTGGGGTTAAATAAAGTGTGAAAATAAAAACAGGATATTGTGATTGACTAAAATACAAATAAAACTTCTAAAAGTAAAATTTAAAAAAAGATTACAATTCTTATAGAATACATGGGCCAAACCAGTCTTTCTCAAAGAGTGGTTTGCGACCGCTAGTGGTCCGTGAGGATATTGGTAAAATGTCCCATTTTAAATGAATACATTATAATTTTAAAGTGTTTCTCAAACTGTTTAAAAAGGACTAGTATATACTATAGCAGGGGTGGCCAACCCGCGGCTCTCGAGCCGCATGCGGCTCTTTGACAGTTTCATGCGGCTCTTCACTTCATATCGAATTTTATTTGTGAGTGTGTGTATGTGTGCTGTCAGTATGAGAGCATGACAGCGCGTCTAATTTTGATGTGGCCTAAGAGCCAATCACAAAAATGCCTGTGATGCAGTGAACCAATCACCTTCGAGGGGGGAAAAAACCTATCGTTGAGTAAACACTATCTGACCATCTGAGTTCAATGCTAAAATGGCAGGGAAAAAATGCACAGCTAAGAGAAAATATGAAGACGAACATCGGACGTTTTTAGCAGAGTGGGAGAGTTCATATTTTTTTATCGAACGCAATTGTAAGCCATTTTGCCTTATATGCCAGACGTCATTAGCGCATTTCAAGGCTTCAAATCTTCAGCGCCATTTCACCTCACTCCATGCTAACACCGACCAGGAATTCCCAAAAGGTACTGAACTTCGCAAGCACAATTTAAACACCTTGAAAAGTCAGGCAGAAAAGCAGACACAGTTTTTCAAAAAAATAACGAAGCACTCGGAGGCCGTAACGCTTGCATCATATCAAGTTGCTTGGAACATAGCACGAGCTAAAAAGCCATACAATGAAGGGGAGTTTGTTAAAAAATGCCTCAGTGACGTGGTTGAAATCTTGTCTCCCGAAAACAAACAACTGAAACAAGCGGTATCAGACGTCCAACTGTCCCGCCACACTGTTGAACACAGAATATCGGACATTAGCGCCACCATTGAAGCGCAGTTACACTCTGATCTTCAAACATGCGAGTATTTCAGTGTGGCATTGGATGAGTCTTGTAACATACAAGACAAGCCTCAGCTGGCAATATTTGTACGATCGGTGTCAAATGATTGTGTTATAAAAGAAGAACTCCTTGATATTGTGCCATTAAAAGACAGAACCCGTGGCATCGATGTTAAAGAAACAATGATAAATGTATTTGTGAAAGCAAATGTGCCCAAACAGAAACTAACTGCAATAGCCATGGATGGAGCGCCATCTATGGTCAGATCTGTGAACGGACTTGTGGGGCTGTGCAAAGCTGACAACACATTTCCCGAGTTTTGGAATTTCCACTGCATCATTCACCGGGAGCAACTTGTGTCTAAATCACTAAATTTAGACCACGTCATGAAGCCTGTGATGGAAATCGTAAATTACATCCGCACGCATGCGCTTAACCACAGGCAATTTAAAAATCTCATCGCTGAACTCGACCAAGGGCTTCCAGGAGACCTGCCGCTGCACTGCACTGTGAGGTGGCTTTCTAAAGGCAAAGTGCTGTCTCGCTTCTTTGAGCTTTAGGATGCTGTGAAACTGTTCATGGAAGTGAAGGACAAGGATTATCCCGAGCTCTCAGACCCCAAATGGATTATGGATCTGGCCTTTTTGGTCGACATGATGTGTCATCTGGACAGACTGAACCTGGGTCTGCAGGGAAAGATAAAAATGCTGCCTGGCCTAGTGCAAAGTGTGTTTGCGTTTGTTAACAAACTGAAACTGTTTAAGACTCACCTTCAAAATGGAGAATTAGCGCATTTTCCCTCTCTGCTAAAAGCAAGCGGACAAGTCACCGGTGCCACCCTGAGAAAGCAAACAGCCCGATATGCAACATTGGTTGAAACCCTGCATGGAAACTTTGCGACCCGGTTCCATGATCTACAGCTGAAAAGGTCACAGATTACGTTCCTCGTCGACCCTTTTAATGCGGAGACGGACTGTTTGAAAGCCCCGCTAGTCACGGACAAGGCGGCGGCCGAGTTGGAGATGATCGAACTTTCTGAGGAAGACCGACTGAAACCTGTTCTGAGGGAAGGGACCCTTGAGTTCTAGAAAACTGTGGCAATTGAAAAATATCCCAATGTTAAACGGGCTGCGCTCAAGATACTATCAATGTTTGAGTCAACATACGTCTGTGAGTCGGTGTTTTCTACCCTGAAACACGTTAAATCAAAGCATCGCTCTGTTCTGACTGACACACATGTGAAAGAATTGCTTCGAGTGACCACAACAGAATACAAGCCAGATTTGAGGAGGCTTGTTCGAGGCAAGGAATGTGATAAGTCCCACTAATTTAAAGAACATATGTTAGGAAGATAAAAAACATTTTCTTTTCTTTTTTTACTGAGAGTTTGTGTGTGAGAGTGCACGCAATGTTCATTGTTTATAATAACTGTTCAATTTCTGTCAATATTATGGTGTGTGACATTTTCAATAAATCTGTCTGAACAGAGCTATGTGTGTGAGGGTGTGTGTCTTTGGGAGGGAGGGTGTGTGTGTGTGTGTAGTTTTAGATTTTAATTTTGACTGAGAGAGAGGGGAGGAAGAGAGTGAGGGAGCACAGAGAAAGGCTGAGAACAAAAGAGAGAAGGGGGGGGGTGCGCATCTGTGACTGTGTGTATGATGTGGCTCTTTGCCGTAACATAGTAACATTTTTGGCTCTTAACCTCTGACTGGTTGGCCACCCCTGTACTAGAGTGTAGCATAGATTTGGCGTAGCTACGTATGTTAATTTTACGATCTTACGATCAACTGACAAGATGGATCGATGGCTGTAGACAGGGTCAGTTAAAAGAAAATTAAATCAAAAATCTGAAGGGACGGTGACGGTGCATCGTCCTGATGCAGGTGATTCAGCAGCTACAAGTGGTTCTGTGCGTGTTACTGAGTCCCAGGAGAGCGGTTCGCCGTCCAACTACCACCCGGCTGAAAGCTGTGAAACTCGGCTTGAACGCGGAAAATCCAGCGCTAAAGTGAAGAGAAAATATCACAGCTACATCAAATCTTGATTTTTTTGGACTGGAGATGAAGAGGATCCTAATCCACACTGTTTTGCGCTACGAGTCGTTGTCGAACGAGGCTGTGAAACCCGCCATGCTCAAGGGACATTTTGAGAGTAAACACAAGGATTACTTTGGGAAACCTTTAGGATTCTTTGAGAGAACGTGATGAATTTAAGAAACATATGACGAAGGCGCCCCTCACAGTTTGCATTTTGCATATCTCTCAGTAGCAAACGATCTTGCTGTGTGTAAGTTGCTGTACGGACATAAACTCAGTAATAAATGTAGTCTACGTTTCATATGATGTGTAAAATCTATCAGCATTCACAGTTTAAATCGCATATCGCTTGTAGAATCCGTAGTTGTATTTGGATTGTTGATTTAATGTGTGAACGAGCAATATAAAGCTCATTATTAGGCTGTCATTTGTAATATATTGTTGGAGTGGTAAGCAGGCCTATTGATTTTGGATATTTGGGGAGTTAGGTGGTCTGTGAGTGTTTCTTTATTGGTCCTTGGTCTGAAAAAGTTTGAGAAACACTGGTCTAGACTATTCTACTTTTTATTTTATTATTTATAAAAACAAAACATTATAATACTTTATGACACTAGAAAATGAAACAAACTTACTGACACTAATCTTAAATCAACATAAAAATTTAGAACTGTACAAAAATGTATATTAATGACCAATCCAAATCTATGATTTTGCTGGTCTCTGGGAGACTTCGTGACAGGGAAGGTGTAGTCTTACCCAGGGAAGTGTTGCATGTGAGTGATGGTGTCAGGGAGAGGCATTCCATAGCTCTCAGGCAGCAGGAGACTCAGCAACCCTGACAGAGTTGTAAGGCTTCCCATGAGGATGTAAGGCAGTGCGATGGAATAGCTTCCTGTGGCAACACATCAAAGGAGGAGACGGTGAAAAACTACCCTGGCCAGAGCAATTAAAAACAACAAAAAATACAAAAGGTGGAGAGACTTTAAGTACTTCGATGTGGCTGCAGTTTAAATCCAATCCACTAAATCTTAAAAGAAACTTCTAAATCTGAAGTGAAAGCGTTGGGACTGGTTTATCTGATTGGGTTGCTAATCAATCCTGCTTTTATGGACTTGTTCTAGTGACTTTTGTTCTTGTTTTGTTTCTGTAGAGGCACCAGCTTCTTGTTACCCCCTTGTTTATAACAGTGTTGTCAGTTGGTAAAGAAACAGCTTTTCTTAACAGTGCATCCAAGTAATCCCATTCACTTCAACGCATGGGAAAATGTAACTAGTGTCAACTCGGATATGAAATTAACTGTCTGAGAGCATCCTTACTTAAGTAAATGAAGTATGGGGCAATGATGCTGCCTATTCTGGAGGCCATGGAGCAGGTGCCCAATGCCGTGTTCCTCAATACGGTCGGGTAGAGTTCTGCTGTGTATGCGTACACAATAGCAAACGCTGTCGTCACTGCAAACTTCCCCATCATCTCGAGTGTTATGGAGACATAAATCATGTCTAGAGGGGATAAAGCATTAAATTATTAGAGGTTAAATGTAAGATAAACATCTAAAACAAATTATCTTCTAAAGTTAAAGGGTATATCTGCAAGGCTTTATTAATCTAGTGGTGAAACGTTGCTATTTGATGTATCATACTTGCTGGTATGAGCTGTATGAAGAGTAGAAACAGTCCTCCCATGAAGAGGGTTGAGAAAAGGCTCAGTCGTCTGGAGCACCAGCGAAACATAACCCATGATAAAGCGTAGGCTGGTATCTCTACCATAGCCGACAGGAAGCAGTTGAAGTAAGCGTTACCGTGAAGGTTCGCCGTGTTCAGGGAAAGAGCAAAGTAACCGATGGTCACAGTGTTCCTGTGGGGATAATTGTTATGCATAAATATTAATCTAGAGGAGGTTTTTATCGCATGTATCTAGTCAGAAACCCAATGCAAATCATTTTAGGCATTTTAGGGTCATTACAGGTAAGAAAAAAAGGAGCTGGAAACTTGATTATATTCTGAGAGAAAACTCAGAACTTCCGAGATCAAAGTCCTACATTCACGTTACAAAAAACTACGATATTCTCCAAGATTGAGGTGAAAGTGTGTGTTGTTTTTTTTTAGTGCACTCCTTTGTTGATGGTCAAAGTTAGTTAGTTAGAGCTAAAAGGAGAGTGAACATTGGACTCACATTCATCTTGAAAGCTTATGTTGCTACTTAACTGCTGCATGTGTGAATCGGCTTTAAAGGTGATCGTACTGCATATGATTGTTGTGTATGCAGCTTGTCTCTACTGGCCCCAACTGGACAAAAAAAGTAATGTTTAAGAAATGTAACCGCATACTGTATATGTCCATCAGAGCAGTTTGATAAAACAAAACCTTGAGTTGTGATAACCGACATTAGTTCAGACAAACTGGCTTTGGCTTTTGCATCTTTGTTTGGCTGTAAAAAGTTAGAAAGTCCTTCAACTGTAGACATAACTCCATGCAGCTTGGAGCTAATCCAGCTGTTCACATGATTAAGTCACAACTTATTTTTCTGAGACTATATGGAAGTGTTTCTAAATCAAACTGAATCCGTTTTCTGATTGGATCGGAAGTGAGCACAGGAACAATACAGGCATGCTGTGCAGTTATGAAACCTGATTTGGATCTTAGTTGCAGGCTTCACAGCACCTGACAGGTCATTATTTGTTGTTAGTGAAATGGGCCGACATGGGGTCGAGGTGATGCATGAACATGCTGAAACTGTGCACGTATGTGTGTTCAGAACAGCGTGTGTTCCGTACATGTCTACGTGTGTGTGCTCAAGTGTGTATATTTGTGCATGCAGGGTCACTGTACTGAATGTGGAGGTCAGCTGGGACAGCAGGGACTCACCAGACCAGCCACAGCGTGACAGAGATCCAGCGGATGTTTCGAGAATGAAGCAGGTCACAGATGTTGTGGGGCTTCCTCTTCTCACATTGAAGTTCTTGCTGTGGGGCGACAGAGCCCGTGGAACAACAAACACATCTTTCCATCAGAGAGACGCTTGTGAATGCACGGCCACTTGCTGAGGGAACACATGCATGTGCACGTGTTCACACATGTAGTACCCAAACGCCAGGATCAGGATTAAAGGAGGCAAAAGTTCAATGTGCGGTGAAGAAATCTTGTAATTAGTAAAAGAGGTAAAGCGAACACGTCATTTTTGCAAAACATTTCTTCAACATCATTGACCTAATTATGACGACAGTTTAGTTGTGAGTAATACATACACCTTTACAAGGAGATAAAAATAAAATCTTTGTTGTGGTTATATAGATTTCTGCAAATTATTGTTGGGAGTAACGGAGGGTTAATCTTGGAGAAATCTGTTGGAATTAAACACTTATATCACATTGGTCAGTGATCCATAAAAGGTGCTCTAAACCTTAAAAGTAAATGTGTCAAGAGAAAGAATAAAGCTTTGAGCTTTCCTTTAGCTTTGAGTACGGCACGCATTTGCCGTGGCGTCGTTTCGATAAGCTTCAGCAATGTCACAACATTTATTTCCGTCCAGAGTTGCATTCAATTTCCACCAAGATCTTGTATTGATGATGAGAGAGAGGCACAAGGCATGATGGGTGCTTCACTTCATCCGCCTCTCTTCTTACCCTGATGCGCCCGTCACTCTGGAACAGGGTGAATCTGGACCTTCTTCTTGCTCCAGAGTCCAATCTTTATCCTCTCTAGCAAATTGAAGCCCTTTTTTCCATTTAGCCTCAGTGATCAGTGGTTTTCTTATGGCTACACAGCTGTTTAGTCCCAATCCCTTGACTTCCCTTCACATTGTTTGTGTGGACATATTCTTACTTTCACTATTAAACATAGCCGTGAGTTCTACTGTTGATTTCTTACGATATGATTCCACCAAACGTTTAAGTGATCTCCGATCACCATCATTCAAGAGTTTCTTCCGATCACATTTCTTCCGATCACATTTCTCCCCTCGAAGACGATGGTTCACCACGATCCTTCCAGGTTTTAATAATGCGTTGGACAGTTCTTAACCCGATTTTAGTAGTTTCATCTGGTTAGTTTTCTTTGCTTGATGCAGGCCAATAATGTGACCCTTCTGAAACTGATTCACATCTTTTCCACGACCACAGGATCTGTCTTCCCACATGGTTGTTTAAGAAATGAGAAGCGACTCACCGCATCAGCTCGGGTTAAATAACTTGTTGCCAGCAGAAACAATCCCTGCAGTAATTATCCAATGGAAGGCTCTCACTGATTTGCTTAGTTAAATCCAGGTGGTGACTTTTGTTTTGGACGGGCAGTGTATAAGGGTAAATATGGAGAGAAGCACTGACATTCAAACGGGTGTGTGTATATGGGGATGATGTATAGTGTCTTGAAATCAGTCTTTTTGTTTTATATTATTTATTTATTTTATACATTTTTATGTAAGGTTTCAAGTTTAAAGGTTGGTTTTTTTACTTGTTTTTCCACATTTATATAGTGACAGATATATATTTGAGTTGAGCATCGTCTGTATTTTCATAGAGCAGGAGCGCTGTAAGATCTGGCCAGTTTCAAGAGGGGGCGAGTAACATTTACGCTTAAGTCATATTTTACAAGAAATACTGACAAAAAGAGGCTAGTTTGTCTGGCTAAAAAAGTGTTAAAAGGAATTTAACAGGGATTTAACTCCCCCAATAAATTTTAACTATAGCGTACACTTACATCTGATTACTACAAGAGTCAGGAAAATGCGCAGAACATTTCTAAGCATTTACCCGAGCCACTTTTTCAGTGAGCTCTCACCTGCAAGGGACTAAAGATGACCGGCGGAGGCTCAATTTTGTTCCTCTTAGCAGCATCTCTCACGATGGCCTCAGCCTCCTCCACTCTACCCTGAGAGAGCAGCCACCGAGGAGACTCTGGGATGTACCTGCCTCACAGCAGAGAGAGAGAGGGAGAGAGAGATGTTTAATCCCGTGGGACAGAGGAAAACATACTGTACAGTAAAGTTACTATTGAGGCTTTTCTTTCACCTTATTCCGAGTCCTTAAAATGCTCAAATGACCATCCATTAAAAGTAAAACAGACCTAACAAAGCCTTAATGCAAGTGGAATAGCCTGATGCTGTTGAAAGATTTACAGATTCTAATTTTAAAATGCAATATGCCAATAATTTTAAAAATAAAGTAGTGAAAGATCTTCATCACAAGTTTTCAACCAACGGTGCAAAGCCCAAATATCCACATTGTGTTTAAAGTATGACTTTAACAATCAGTTATCAAAATAGATGCAGATGATTTGATTATGTCGATCAGCTATGTGATCATTCAACAAATTATTTCAGCTCTAAAACAGTGCAAAATAATCTATCTCGATAGCTATTTTTGCAGGAATGATGTTGATCGATTGATTGACCTGCCAGAATCTATCTACTGAAAGCACTGCCACCAGGTACTTTATACACCTCAGCATTGCAGGAAAGAGATTGTTGTGGAATATTCTTCTATATTATAATGAAGTTCTCGGTGAGATATCAGTTGGATACACAAAACACATCCTTGCACACATAGCAGTTTTCTGCTGAAGGACGATTTGCATAGTAACAGAAGAACATAAAAGTACATGAACATATAATAATTGCTATCACAAGATACACCCACACACACAAACAAACACACCTACCTACCACCAGAGAGGCACATAAAATAAGCCAGGTAGGGTGAGGCCGAGTAGAAGCATCCTCCAGTCTCTGACAAAGTAAGCAAACAGTGGCAGCAGCATGTAGCCCGCACCAAAGAAAAGACTCACACCCGCGGTGGAGAAAATCGTCCGAACACGTGGGGCCAATATCTCTGTCCCTTAGCATGAGAGAAAAGGGGGGGATTCAAAACACAAAGGAATGAATTCACACAGTATTTTGCATTATAATGAACTAATTAGCTACTAAATACATCAGAAAATCAATTAATAGAGGCAAAGAAAAATACCTAGCACAAACGCAGACACATAATTAGAGATTTGTCCCAACCCGACAACAAAGAACACAGCGCAAAACACGGGCCATGATGGAGAGAAGACCTGGATGAATGTGAACACTGTCTGGACTGCCATGGTAACAAACAACACTATTTTTCTCCCATACCTGAAAATGATACAAAGCAAAGGTAAATGTTTCTATGCTTTCTTCAACGCCACCAGACTCCTTTGACAAAAATAGTCATTTTGCCCCTCACAGAACACGGGAGTTGCTGGTCTGCCGCTGCCTCGATCGGTTAGTTTATTTGTGTTATTGTGTGGATTTGGTGTTTTGAAGGGTTAGTTTGGATTCACCAAAGTCACACAATAACAAAAACAAACTGACCGATCGAGGCAGCGGCAGACCAGCAATTCCCATGTTGTGAGAGGTAAAATTACTGTTTTTTCAATGGTGTCTGGTGGCTTTGTAAAGAGCATCAGTCGAATGGCAATGTAAAGTCATGAAAATGTACTACATATAGAGTACACTTTTTTTTTCAGCTTTGCTCCTGTGCCAGTACACGTGCTGGTTTCTCCAAAACTAGCAGCGTGCCGACCGCCATCTGTCCATAGATAAGTACCCTATACAACCCCTATTAAAGAACGTGAACGATCCTTTTAACTTCATTTCCAGCAGTAGACAGCTTTTCCCCCCAAAAAACCTCTACTAAACCTATTATACACTACATGCAGACAGAGTTGGCGACTAGCTGCTGAAGAAAAGTTTTTCAGGAGTTACTCTGCAAGACCCTTTCCCATGACTTCAGATGTGAGCACGCCCACAACATGAGTGTAGTCCGGGAATATGTTTTGCTGCTGCTTGATATTTTCCTGACACATCACATTAGTGCATCTCTTTCTCCATTTAAGGTACAATCAGACTAAGAGCATAAAGATCTGATATTGGGATTTTTCTCGCAGTTCTACATTGACTTCTACTGAAAACTATATATAAAAATAACAATTGCTGGGGTGTTGAGTTGGTTGAGTCTGAACACAAAAGCTTAACATTTAAATAATTAAAAGGTCTATGCATTAATAGGACTTTTGACTTGGCACGGAAATGTGCAAAGTGATGTACATTTTGCAAACACTAAAGTGAACCCTTTATCAATGACCTGTCAGAAAGCTGTCCCGAAATGAAGGAGCCAGTGAGAACACCACAGAAGAAGATAGAAGAAGTCAACGGGTTTTTCCAGCGGTCATCACACACCAGGTCCCACTGCAAACACATACGTTTGCACATGTAAATCAGAGTACACAAAAAGTATCATAATTTAACAAGAAACAAAACACAGTTGTGTGTGTGTGTGTGTGTGTGTGTGTGTGTGTGTGTGTGTGTGTGTTTGTATGCATATTATATCCTATATGGAAAAGAGAACTATAACTAATCATAAAAATGATTATAGTTATATCAAAATATACTATCTTTGCAGAATTTGAAATGTTAATTCATTAATGGCCTGATCTGGTGTTGTTTCACTGGAAGGAGTCTTCATTGTTATGTTCAAACATTTATTTAATGAGGGTGGACAAAATATTAGAAATACCTGTAAAAAAAAAAAAAAAAATCTCTTGATGGTTGATATCTGGGTGGATGAATAATAATTTCGTGTGTAGATGTTCAAAATATCTCGATGAAATGTAGTTTTTGCAGTCAAGGATAATCATAGTGAGTCATTAAAACTCTCCCTCCTCACTCAAATAATATCTGACAGGCATATGATAGATACGTAGCCTATATATAATGAAATATATGTGTATTCATTGACCCAGTCGATCATGTTAAAAGAAGCACATCATACTTCTGTAGACGGTAACTAGCAATATAAACTCCTGCTCCGTCATCAGCAGCTGCAGCCCCCTCTCGCTTTAGTAGCTACGCAGAAAGACAAACCTCAGATATGATGGTAGAAATGTACACGCTGTGGTCGTACTCCCACCCATCCAAGCAGCTTTCTGTTCTCACATTAGACAGGTTTACATCAACGCCGGGCAAAAAGCCTCTGTCCGAGAAACTCAGCACATCTTCAAGTTTGTATCTGGAGCATTTGCTGGGCAGCAACGCGCCGCTGTGTCCGTCCTTCTCCAGCGGGATGCTGCTGTTCCTCCATGCGGAGGTGATGTTGACGTTCGCGGGAATGAGGCAGCGGTGGTGCGGCGTGTCGGCTAGGAAGACGATGGACATGCCGGCGAAACCGTTAGGGATTATGCTCAGGCAGAGTAGGAAAAACACCTGCTGCTGGAAAAGTCCCCATTCCCCGAGGAAGGCGGTTGCAGCTTCATAGTCGGTCATGTTGTTTGTGGTTGCTGTTGCGCACAATATTGAAAGCAGAAACGAATGGAGGATTTTGGACTGGGTCTTTCTTAAGCAGTGGTTTTGTTTCAGCCACTAAACCATCCCACCCACCACCCGCTGTATTCAATTTTGGCTACAGTTATACAATTAACCAATCTTGAAAGATGAAATGGGCAGTACAGTTCCTTAATACAAGGCCAGTACCACAGTCAAAACAGGCCTTCACTGTTCAACACATGTCAGCTTGTACTCTTGTATCAGCTGGATGTGCTAGTGACACAGCATTCTTGTATCTCTATATGTGTCAGTTTGTAGTCTTGTATCGGCTGTATCAGTCACCCACTTGATGACTATATAGTCTAATTGTATTCTCTGTTCGTTGAACTTCACTGCAGACTACTTCACACTCTGTTGTTTGTTGTTCCATTCTTGCAAGAATAAAGAGCTCACTTCTTTAACTAAAGATCTTTATCTTTATTTCAGTATAATAGATTCACTTCTCACCACCCTTTGGTTTAGTTTGTATTGGCTGAATTCCACGATTCTCAGATACACTCTGCACCCTTTTTTCTCTGATAGCAACTGACGATAGCAAAAAGGGTGCAGAGTGTATCTGAGAATCGTGGAATTCAGCCAATACAAACTAAACCAAAGGGTGGTGAGAAGTGAATCTATTATACTGAAATAAAGATAAAGATCTTTAGTTAAAGAAGTGAGCTCTTTATTCTTGCAATAATGGAACAACAAACAACAGAGTCTGAATAAAAAGCACTGTATTAACTCCTTTAAAGTCTCCTGTCTTCTTTCCAAGAATAGCAGATACGTGTGTCAGGTGTGTGACAGGAAAGAGAAATAATATTGATCTCTGCCATCTTTACCTCAACAGCTGAAATGATAAAATAACTTCAATGGGAAACAGTTTCTCCATTAACCCACCAGCAGCTCACTAATTGATACGTTTTATTTTGTTTGTTTAATCTGTACAAAAGCCAAAAGATAAAAATGAGAAGAGGTAAGAGTGGTGATGTTATGTCAAAGACGTCTATGTGTTGTGTTGCAGAGATATCTACTAGGTAGTATGCTAACTGACTAGCTGCGCTCCGTCCAGTCTTGTAATACCACTTGTTCCTCTAGAGGTGACAGTGAGTCACTGTAGCATCAGTGTGCCCTCAGTACAGAGAGAAGAAGTACAGGAGGCTGTTTCAACACTGTGCAATCGAGAAATACCTAGCCCATGATTTAATGTAAATATTAGATTAGATCACGGCCTATAAAATACAGCATAGTCTTTGTTAATATAACATACTTATTAAGATTTTATTGGTAAACATTTCTGCATTTAAAATGTATATTTTAATGGTTAAAACACTACACATATTTACAGTAACTTAGAGTAAATAGACCCTTTTTTTGTTTGTTTCAACATGAAAACATAATAAATAAACTATTGACCTTGTGTCTTTCCACAAACTTCACAAATATTATTAGTGGAAGCAACATATCAGATCCCCTACATTTTCCCCTGAATTCCAAATCCAAATTAAATAAAACTGATCAAATTTCGTTTTTTTGGCCTCATATGAACTGGTATGAGATAGTTTTTTTAGTCATACAAAATGAAACTAATGAGTGGCCTTAGGCTTTGAAGCTCCAGCTGATCCAGAGAGATCAGCCAGCAAAGACAAACAGACAGCAAATATAGATTTCCAAATGCCTTACCTGCAAGAATCAGACAAAAGATCTGCACACTGTATTAAAAGCTCCCAGCAATTGTAACTAACAGGGATCTACTAATGCCTGACGAAGATCTCTGTTAGATCAGAACGTTAACATTGCTGTCAGCTTTTGATGAAGTGTGCAGATCTTTTGTCTGCTTCTTTCCTTGGTTTGATCTCTTGTATATTGTCTTGTACTGTCGTATTCTCCATATGCTCATCTTATGTTTGTCCTACTTACAGCGATTAGGACCAGAGTACACTCTGGTCATGTCAGCTTGTACTCTTGTATCAGCTGGATGTGCGTAGTGACACAGCCGATTGTATTCTTGTATCTCTATATGTGTCAGTTTGTAGTCTTGTATCGGCTGTATCAGTCACCCACTTGATGACTATATAGTCTAATTGTATTCTCTGTTCGTTGAACTTCACTGCAGACTACTTCACACTCTGTTGTTTGTTGTTCCAATATTGCAAGAATAAAGAGCTCCCTTCTTTAACTAAAGTATCTTTATTTCAGTATAATAGATTAACTTCTCACCACCCTTTGGTTTAGTTTGTATTGGCTGAATTCCACGATTCTCAAATACACTGCACCCTTTTTTCTCTGATAGCAACTGTCCTTGGACAGTTGCTATCAGATATCAGATACTTGTGTCACGTGTGTGACAGGAAAGAGAAATTATATTGATCTCTGCCATCTTTACCTCAACAGCTGAAATGATAAAATAACTTCAATGGGAAACAGTTTCTCCATTAACCCACCAGCAGCTCACTAATTGATACGTTTTATTTTGTTTGTTTAATCTGTACAAAAGCCAAAAGATAAAAATGAGAAGAGGTAAGAGTGGTGATGTTATGTCAAAGACGTCTATGTGTTGTGTTGCAGAGATATCTACTAGGTAGCATGCTAACTGACTAGCTGCGCTCCGTCCAGTCTTGTAATACCACTTGTTCCTCTAGAGGTGACAGTGAGTCACTGTAGCATCAGTGTGCCCTCAGTACAGAGAGAAGAAGTACAGGAGGCTGTTTCGCCTAGCCTTCAGTTAGCAGTTAGCTCGAGTTCAGCCGCAGCATGGGGGAACTGCAGACTCCCTGTTGCCGCTGTTACACAGCCGCCCGCTGTGGTTGCCGGCACTGGGGTCTTGTTCTGGCTGAGCTCAAGTTTCGGAGGCGCCTGCTGAGTGCCGGCTCGGCCGACCTCTGTCCTCCCTCGGTGGGCTGCTCTCCTGGCTGCGCTGCCACCGGAAGGATGAGACAAATATACGGTCGTTTTCCAGTTTGTGCCACCTTTGATTTAGTGTGTTTTCTTGCCCACTAACTGACTGACAGGTATTACAAAGGAGTAAAAAGCAATACACAATATATACATTAGAATACAATAAATATGCCAAACTACTACAACTAAAACATTACAGATCATATGGACCCAGTTTAGAGGTGAAAACTGTCCCCAATTTCTTTGGAGCAGGTGGCTCGGAAATGATACGTTGCACCTTTTAAAGCCTTTTACTATGTAAAGCATGACCAGTGTTCTCTGAGTCAGACTATTATAATGTGAAGTTGATAGCAAGCTGTGAAAGCCCAAGTTAATGATTATACAGGCTGGTTTCCTACTTTGTTGTGAAACTGAGGGATGTGCTGTCATTAATTGCTTTATAACTTCAGAGATAACAAACAAATGTATTGTACAAATAAATATGTATTTCATGCACAGCGATTGGTCCGTGCACTATGTGGATGATGTTATATCATCATAGTGACGGCGTGTAGAAAGAAACAGTTTTTGTGTCGGGTTGTTTTGGTGTCCTGTGCTCTGTAGCGCCTACCAGAGGGTAAAAGTTGGAACAAGTTGTGTCCAGGGAGTGATGGGTATGCAGGGATGGTTCCTGCATGTTTCCTGACTTTTGACCCTTTACTTCAATTAATTAGTGTAAAGGTTAGATAAACATCTCCACTGGAAGACCTGAGGTCAGTCCCTTGTATGGGTAAGCACTTGCTTTGCTACAGTGCTGCTGAAACCCATTCTGATGTCATGTGATTATCATAATAAATCATTTAAGCTTATTATGAACTTGTGGAAACCTGTTCTTTCTACAGTGACTAACTTACTCCAATATTAGTAGCATGTGAGCGTATGGCTTTACATCTGGCAACTAGTTCTTTGCATGCTCTTGTGAGAGTGTGTGTGTGGGGGGGAGATGAACAAAAACCCGTCTCACTGGTGCACACCTTCACTCACTGGGGGTTTCCACAGAATCCCAAACAAACTGGCAGCTAAGAAAAGGTTCCAAACATCTGGCTCTAACAGCATAAAAGGAGAATGTAGCCTACCTAAATATGTTCCATATATTTTTGCACTTTATCCAATATGTCTATCCTGTGCAATAAATATGGACCGTGTTTGGCCCTCGACGTATGTGGCCCTCTCTGTGATTGTGTGATTGAGTTTGACACCCCTGCTCTACTGGTTGCTTTGCGCAGTTTCTCCTCTGCTGTTTTGCGAAGGGCAGGGCTCCGCCCCCTACACACACACACACACACACACACACACACGGTCAGAGACTGAGCAGAGAAAAGGAGAGGGGAGAACTAAAACAAAATCCGCTGCTAAATGTTTTACTTTAAAATGACACAGTATAATTATGTATTACTTGTTAATCATGTTAATAATTGTCTGCGAGCCATATCGCATCATCGAAAGAGCCATAGGTTTCTGACCCCTGCTCTAGACTATTGATGAGTCCTTTATGAAAAACATTATGCGTCTACACTGATCAAAGATGATTACTTAATCTGGTGATGCATTAATGTTTAATGATCGTTATGTGAGGAAACTAAATATCAAAGACTTGCAAAACATTTCTGATTGTCTCCCTGAAAGGTAGTTCATGCAAGTACTCATTAAACTGATTAAGGAGAGACACTACAGGTGTAAATCTCCATTATACGTCCCCAGTTGATTACTTACATTAGGACAAATATGTTTAGTTTTCTGAGATGTTGTGTTTAAATATGCGTATGAGACATTATCATATGTGCTAATGTGCATACCTTTCTGGAACAGAATTGTAACATTGGATGACGCCAGGTTCAATACTTGTTTTATTTTGTTGACATATTATTTTTCAGATGGAATTTTACTCCTTAAATAAAAAGAGATACTCTCATTAGCCATAAAGAAATCAATTGTCTCCATGTTTTTGGGAATAAAATGTGATATAAATCCGACTGTGAATTATATATGAATAAACCCCTCTGTTGGATCCTTCAGAAAATAGATGAGAATGAAATTGAAAAGTTTGTTGTACGAACTGTAAATGTTACTGAAGTGGAGATTTCTGGCTCAGAATGAGAAAACGGCCTTTAAAGATAATGTAATTTAAAGAGTACATACATTTGGCAAGACATTACACTATTAAACTTCCCCAGTTATGTACATGAAGACAATTATCTTTTTGTATTACAAGTTTTCTGAAATGTTATGTTTAAATATGCAAATGAGGCATTATCTAATGCTAACTTTTAGTGAGTTTAGGAGAAATCTACAGACGCAAATAGACGAAGTTAGTCAAATAAAGACCTAAATGTATATTGTGTTTCTTTCAACTAGTCTGAAAGAAGACATGCTATGGAAGCAACATAGCCCAAACTCTCAAAATCGACCAGTGCATGACAAATAATGTGTAATAAGTGTCTCGCCTTAATAGTGTCACTCTGTGGCCTGAGGAGGAACACCTTCACTTATTTATGATACCATTTAAATCCTTGTACAAGATTGCTATAATTTCTACTGAACCTTTACACAAAGGCATGTTTGCTTCTGCAGTGGCTTGAAAACAGTCCAATTGGAGTCCTAATGCTACTTAGCAACATTTAGAGTACAGGCACGTGTACTTCTTTGGGGTATTTAAAAGTGTGGAATGCTGTTTAGAGAAAATACCCCTCTGGCCAGAGTGGTGCGGGGGCTGGGTGCATAGATTGGCTACTTTGCAGCTTTTGATCATTTAACTTTCAGTTAATCAAATCAAATGAATGAGTCATTGCAGATAAATAGTATCCCTGAGAGACGGTGGATCAAGCAGTCTTAAAGCACTTTCTCAGGACAGGAAACTTACGTTTTTCTATTGTGACTCCGTCCCACTGGGGGACCAGCTCTCTCTGCTCCACAGAGAGCTCAAACACTCTGGTACTAAGCTCAAGGGGATACCAAGGCTCATACACTGAAGATTTCACAGATTTGTTTTTGTCCCTTAAGAGAAAGGAGGTCTTTTTATATTTTATTTTATAAGAAATGGGAGACTATGATGAAGACACTGCCTTCCTTGGACAGACTGGTCCTTATTTCTGGACCACATTCTTCCTCCTAAACACAGTTTTTGTCTCAACCGGATTCAACGGGCTTTACATGGTCTTTATTGGGGCAACTCCGAAACATCACTGCCTCATTCCGGACATTAACTTAACTGAGGAGTGGACAAATGCCATTATTCCTTTTACAATGGTGAATGGGGAGAAGGTGCAGAGCCAGTGCAGCAGATACAAGCTGGATGTGGTGAGAAATCTCTCCTCTGAAGGACATATTCCTGGAAGGGATCTCAACCTCACTAACCTGGAGCAGGAGGGATGTTCAGATGGATGGAACTACAGCAAAGACATCTACCAATCCAACATAGTCACGGAGGTTAGTATGAATGGGCCTGTGTGTGTGTGTGTGTGTGTGTGTGTGTGTGTGTGTGTGTGTGTGTGTGTGTGTGTGTGTGTGTGTGTTTCAGTTTGCCTTATTCTGTTTGTTTTTTTAGATATGTATTTAAATCACGTCTTTTCCCAGTGGGACCTCGTTTGTGACAATCAGTGGAAGGTTCCCTTCGCATCCTCGACTCTCTTTGTGGGATACCTCTTTGGGTCCCTAATCTCAGGCCATCTTTCTGACAGGTATGTCGTCCTTCTTTATCAGTAAAATCCCCCTAACTGTGTTCATGTGATTGTGCAATATGAATCTTAAATGTATTTTCTTTTGTGATTTACTACATACTTGAGATATTTTATCTAAGGGGTTTTTATCATGTATGAAATGTTGGTAAATGCTTATAAAAAAATGGAGGATTTCACACTGTAATGAATGTTGCTGGAGACTTTTATTGTCATTTTAATGACAACAGCCCCCTCTACTGTTGAGGTTGATCTCCCCCACAAGAAGATCATCGTGACTGACATTGAAGTCTCCTTCTTTTAATTCATCACCAGTCTAACTGATAGTTTCCCAAATATCAAAACACCTTTGTCTTTATTAAACTGTCTGGGATGACAGAAAGACATTCAGTCAGGAGGCCTCCACAATGTGACCCTGAGGGCACATTTATGTAATAATGATGGTGGATGGTGTTATGTAAAATCCATTGAACATCATTTATCGAAAGATGTAGACCACACAACCATGTCATTAGTGGTACTTTAACTGCTCTTTTGTTATGGTTATTTATTTAAAATTATAATTTAAATGCTAAAATACTAAATACAGAGAGTATATGATGTTAGCTGTGGTAAGGGTTGTGACAGTTGTGTGCCTTTGATTGTAGAAAAGCTTGGGGCTTAGGACACACACAGCCGTGTTTAACTATTTAGCTCATTTGCAGCTGTGAAAACTTTCCTCCCCCACCCCACCCCTCCCCCCAACGGTTGAGAAAGAGGGGGTGAGGGCCTTTGAGGATTGACAGCTTTTTGATTATTGTGTCACATTGGGTGATTTTAAAGACAAAACCAAAGCAATTGAAGAGTATACCTGTATGTTCCGGAAAGACGTACAAATGTACCCATTTCTGTTAGAAAAACTCGTTTTTAAACAAGTCTCTCCTAACATTCCCTTTTTTATTTTAAAGCAACAACCCAGTTTATAGTGTGTAGTTGTGGTACTGTGGCCATCTGCAAGGACATGCTTGAGTGGGAAGGGTGGAGAGGTCAAGGGCACAGTGTCCCGTTACGGCGCTACACAATGAAAGAAGACTTGAGGAGTGGCATGAACGCCACAACAAACAATCCAAATTAAACAAAGCACTATTTGAACTTATTGAAAGTTATTATATAGCCCTGCAATGGGTTTATGTTTGGCAAAAGGAGGTTGTCTTTACTAACCTTCAACTAGCCTTCGTGTAATTCACGGATCCTTTTCTGCCGTGCGAAGTCCACTTACAAACTATTAAACTATTTATTTATTATTTAGTATTGTCTTGGATAGCAGTACGTCACAGTTGTACCTGATCAAAAGTCATGCAGCATTTTATTTGGCTGTTGCATTAACCTAGGACATAGGACAGCGTAGACCTTTTCACATGTGTCCTCCAGTTTTAAGAGACCGAAAGAACTGAACAAAGTGAATCATATGTGTTTGGCTGCTGTCTACTCACAGACATCAGCAGATACCTGCTGGTCCTTGGTATCTACTTGGTACTCTGGTCTTCAGCAAGTGAAACAAACACTCGGTTGGATTGAAGTTCGGTGGCTAGTAACGAAAATGAAACATAGAAAACTCCTCAGTTGTTGTTTATGACTGCTGTATTGTCCTCCAATTAGGGACAAAGCAATCATAAAAATAGCGCATATTTATCATATTTTGTCTGTGACGTACAATTCTCTTCCGTTCAGGTTCGGGAGGAAGAAGGTTGTTTTCATCTCTCTCGTGGCCCAGTGTGTCTCCGTCATGCTTCAGTCCTTCTCTCATTCATGGAAGATGTTCTGCATCATGTACCTCTTTGTCGGAGCCTCCCAGATATCCATCTATATATCTGCATTTGTTCTAGGTATGAATTTGGTCTTTTATGCAGAAATGATTGCTCATGCATGAATAGATCATTTGGCGTATCTCTTTTTAATCTCATGCTCTTCATTCATAACATTTATGATTTTATCTCGGGCAGGAACGGAGGTTTTGAGTAAAACGATGCGAGTGCTCTTCACAACTCTCGGGGCCTTCCTTTTCTATTGTATTGGGTACATGACACTACCCTGGATTGCATACGGCATCCGAGAATGGAGGACTCTGCTTGCCGTTCTGTCCGCAACTTCCATTGTCTACGTCCCACTGTGGTGGTACGTCACTCATAACTCATCGATAAAGTCATATCTTGAGCATGAACACAACATGTGATACTTAAAAAAATAACTTATTTTTGTCGACATTCATAGTAAATGTGTATTGACTGTGTAGGTTCATCCCAGAGTCTCCTCGGTGGCTGATCACTCAGGGAAGAGTGGAGGAGGCTGAGGCCATCGTGAGAGATGCTGCAAGGAAAAATAAGGTGGAAGCACCTGCTGTAATCTTTAAAGAATCTGAGGTGAGGTTCACATCACGCCTTTATATTACCATATCGCCCCCGAAATGAGTCTTTTCAGACATGGATGCATTAAATACAGTGTCAGCACATGTGTTCCTCTTCTAGTTCATGTATGCTAGTTGTTGTTATGTCTGCTTCTGCCTAGCCTGAGTCAATGCTGCTTCAGAAGTAAAGGAAAGTGACGGCGACATTTCTCCGTCAAGTTAACACAAACCAATATTCCACATTACTGTTTGAGACAAAGATGCTGTTCCTGTTTCTTGACATCTTATTAGAAATTGTTTTCTTAACCGTATGGGTATGTAATCCCATAACCTAAACCTATTTAAATTAATGGGATCTGCTCATAACATGTTTGAGATATTCTGTGTGCATGTCTGTAAAATGCAACCACATGAATTCTCTTGCATTGATTTCTGCTACAGGCATCTACCCAAATCAAGAAATACACCATGCTTGATATCCTAAAATCCAAGAACATCAGATGTATAACATTGATGTGTTTCCTTTTGTGGTGAGTGTTTATTGTTTTTTCATCATTCTGACATTAGATGTTGCTATCCTTTTACACGCATATGTGTGTAGTGTATTAGTAAACCAAGATATAACAATGTACAGTGTAAACCTGCATGTCATGTGTTTACTTGATAATATAAATAGCTGTTTTCTTTTTTCAGGATGGCAATAAACATTGGTTATTTTGGATTATCCCTGAACACCTCCAACCTGAGCGGCGACCCCTTCATGAACTGTTTTTTATCAGCTTTGACTGAAGTCCCTGCTTATGTTGTTTCTACTTGGCTGCTCGGGAGATGTCCAAGAAGAGCCCTTCTGTCATCGTTCCTGGTCATCGGAGGAGGAGTTCTTCTTCTAATCCAGGTCATCCCTGAAAGTAAGATTTACTAGGATTATATATTTAACACACACACTGTGTCTTATCACATAGTGAACATAGTTTATACTGCAGATACAGTTATAGGCAGGAAACACAGCCATGTGTGATGAGCATTCCCAAGTACACGGCTGCATTTAAAATAAGATAAGAGCGAACTATAAGTATCCCAAAGGGGCAAAAATGTCGAGCAGCAGCTGTAGTACAAACTTGGAAAGGGTGCAAATATGTATAGGGTGAGTTCACCTAAATTACAAAAGCATGCAGGTTTTTTAAAATAAATTTGCTCATGTTTCCTCCTCAATACAATGAAGATGAGTGGAATTTAGTTTGTGGCGTTCACAGGTGGTGGAATGTAACTTAGTACATTTACTCAAGTACTATACTTAAGTGAAAATTCAAGGTACTTGTACTTAACTTGATTATTTCCATTTTCTGCAACTTTATACTTTTACTCCACTGCATCGCAGCTTTAGTTACTTTTCAGAATACAATTTTCCATCCCCTTCCTGTCCAGTGAAAGACGCATCTGAAGATGTGTTGCTTTTGAATGTTTGTGATAAACTGAAGGATGAAGTGTTCCTTTAAGCGTTTAGAAAATGTGCCTACGTCTTTAGCTAAATAAACTATTTAAAACTCCTCTTGGATAATCTGTAAAATGCAATCACATAGTTGAAAACCGGGCTGTATATTAGAGGGTGCAAGCTGAAAGGCAAAATACTCAGAAATTTGATTGCAGACGGTTTTATCACATTTATTATCGTCTAAGTGTGGTGTTAGAAGAATGGAAGTGTGATGATTACATAAGTGGCCGTTTGGTGATAAATCTGTTAAAAGGTTACTGTGTTACTAATGTTTCTCTCTCAAGGCAAAGAAAGTTCTGAAATGTACTTTTCCTGTTGTCATGTTTCTAATTTTCTTTACTAAACCAGTTTAGATATATATTTTAAAGAACATACAGTGTGCTCTGTGAAATGATAAAAATGGATGGTATGAAGCTACATATTTAGCAACTCGACCCTTCCACCAAATAAACTTACGTAGCAATATGGGAGTGTAAAATGTTTCCTTGTGTGTGTTCTATAATGTCATGTCACACTGTAGATCATTTCATCCTCTGATCAATGACTTTGATTTCATTCACAACTCGCTTCAAATATCCTCTCTGTGTCTGTCTCCTCCTCAGACCTTCAGTATCTTGCTGTGGTGCTGGAAATGACTGGAAAGTTTGGCTTCACCATGGCCTTCAGCATCGTCTACATCTACACCGCTGAGATTTACCCCACTGTACTCAGGAATGTCGGCATGGGAATGTGCTCCTCTGCTGCACGCATTGGCAGCATCACAGCTCCTTATGTCATCTATTTAGGTAAGAAGATGTTGAGGACATTATCGCACATGGTCACTGCATTGATAAACTATGTGCATCTAAAAGAATAAGAAAAAAGTCTGCACAGGATAATATCAGTGATGTGTGTAAATGTAGAATTTTGCTCCTTTGTTATTTCCAGGTACTTATAACAAGGCGCTGCCTTATCTCCTCATGGGAAGTCTCACAATTGCCTCCTCTGTTGTGAACTTCTTCCTTCCTGAGACCCTCAATAGAGATCTTCCAGAAACAGTGGAGCAGATGCAAGAATGTCAGGGGTAGGTGCATTTCACTTAGGTCACTGTAGTTCACAATTACAAAATAGTTTTACAATGTACATGATTAAATAAGACTTAGATTAACTCAGTCACAGAAGGGGGAAAGGCCCTCACAGGGAACGAAAAACCTGTTCTCAGAACTCGTAAAATGGTCAAGATTAGTTGACGTACTGATATGACATATCTACTCATTTTTTGCTTGCTCCACAGTAAGTCATGGTTCTCTTCTGACACAGGGAATTCAAATAATATGAGCCCAGTTTTAACCACTCAAAAATGAAAACTTACAGCACAATGAAAGAAAAGAAGACGAGTAAAACATGTTTGTATGTCAACTGCCTTTTATGTATCTGTGGAAGCTGTGTTGTTATTTATACCACGATGTTTCTTTCCATTACAGGTTGTGTATTGGTCTCAAAAAGAGGAAATATGTAGAAGATAAAGGAAGGAAGAAGACACTTATATAACATGAGGTCAGATCTGATCTGCAGACTCTGACTCCGTAGTTTTCCTCAACGGCCTTACTACACTTTTAAGACAGAAAGACAGAAAAAACATTTCTCTTGCTTCTGAATCTGAAATCTGAAACTAAAATCCAAAACATGCAGTTGGATCCAAAATATTTTTAAAACCCTTTATTTTTCTACTCAGTTGTTAATTCAAGAATCCTTTTTGAAATGGTGCAAAGCAAAAATGGTTAGATCTTAACATGTTGTATGCAATTGAAATTGTCTGATTGGTCTCAAATCTTTTGTCACATGAAATATGAACATATGAATCCACCCAACACACAGCAGTTGTTTTTGTTTTTTAACAAATAAAGGATCCTCGTTTCTCAATGTGTTTATCGTTGTTTCTCCGAGTGAAAAGACGTCAATGAGCGGGCTGTAGTTTCCATTTTTGGAAACATATGAGAAGAACAATACCACTCTCATGCCTGTAAGGTAGATATAAGGCTGCAGCCAGCAGTCAGTTAGCTTAGCTTAGTATAAAGACTGGAAACAACTTGAAACACCAAGCCTGGCTCTGTCCAACAAAATCCATCCACCAGCACCTCTGGAGCGAACTGATTAACACATTTCATCTTACGTGTTTAACAAATAATGTAGCTCCCTCCAGTAATGAACACGAGGCCGAGGTCATGTTTTAAAATACGGGGTTTTATTTCTATCCATAACATCCTAGTCAACCTGTGAGAACTGGGTTAAAACAGAAAACATAGAAGTGAACAATATATCAATGCCGCTAAATCACACAAACGGCACACATCTAAGACTTAGCACATGGCCCGAGCTAACACATACAATAATGTAGCACGTGGCATGTAGCATTCATATACACACATAACATTCAACTCAAACGCAGTTGCCCAAACATTATACAAACATACCTCGTAGGCTGCTTGTCATTTGGAGGGGCTGATGTCTTAAACTACATTTATTGAGCTTCATACTCGAAGAGATCGCTGTGCTGCTTCGGTCTGGAGCCGCGATCACCAAGTGCATCGATTAAATAAACAGTGTTACACAAACACGGCAGATTAGCTCCGCCTCTATGAACTTGTACTTTAAAGGTAGGAACCAAAATTAAAGTACAATACAACTACATAAGCAGGGAAAACTTGAAGACAGTTATAAATAATACAATACAATTAACCAGATGTACAAATGAATCAAAGTCTAAAAACTACAGTGAATAATCCAGCGTTGGTGACTTTCTCAGACTCGACCATGCACAAAGGGAACTTTCTCCGTTTTCTGTGGAAAAAATGATAATCAGTGCCGCAAGACATTATTAATAAATCCATGTGTTGTACGTACTGTAAGACACACAAACTAGCACTGTTACCTTGTGTTGATGCAGTTGTGTATGTCCTAAACGTATAATAATGTCAGATTCCCATTGCAATGACTCTAAACTGCGACGACCAAACCAGATAGTAAAAGGAAACGGATTATTCACGAATCTTATTGTGTACGAAATGAAGGCATCTGCATGCATTCTAATCAAGTTTGTCTTGAAAATAACGTTGTAATTATATCTGCGACCAAATCGATATCTTCTCCTCCTTCAGCCATTGTCTACATCTACACAAATTTGCTCGTTCAAGTTTGCTAGCCCTGTATAGCTCTGCCTCTCAATAGTGCGTATCCAATCAAAAGACGTGCACGTTCTGACGTTATCGTATGCCTGCTAGCTGGCCCCAGTGTCGCCAACTTGAAATCTGATTGGTTAACGCCACAGTTTTGTTTCCGTTCACTTTAAACTACAGGCGCCCGCACTGTTGATTCTGAAGGCCTCAGGGCAGATCTCTTGGACCCTGGCAACACATCATGGCTGAAATATGATTGGATAAAAGCTCTAACATAAAGGCCAGACCTCCAAATCTCCATCTGAGGCTGGAAGCAGCGCAACCAAGAGGAAAGCTATGAAATGAAGAGAATAGACTATGGGGAATAATTTAATACATATTTATGGTAAAAAATAGATCAAAATTAAATTTATATTCTGATGATGTTTAGGCCAGCAGAGAAGGCCTTGCTGGCTCTGACGGTCAAGCTTGTTTGATTATTTTTTATGACAAATAAACTGTATTAAGAAATTAATCTAATTCATGAGTACCAGTCTAGCAACACTTTATTACTTTTTACCATTTATTTTTATTAAAACCATACTTTTAGCTATTTCAACCATTTACCCATTACAGTATGTTTAACTAATTATTTCAACTGATAATGTATTCATACAACACATTGTCCTTATACAATGAGAAGAAGGTGACATAGTTTTGTAATATTGTATCATTGCATGTCTATGCCAGGATGTGTGATATGGTGTTGAATTCCAGCCTGTACTAACATATCCTTAAAAATGTAAGCACATTTGAACAATTATCACAGGTACCTGCAGTCGATAAACCAAACCTACATTGCTGTGTAACTGATTAACTTCAGGTTTCAGGTTATGCTGCCATAAAAACCCTGAACTCAGCTTAATGGCTTATAAGTATGTCACAGAGCAGTAGAGGAGACACTAGCTTGTGTCTATCAGTATCGACGTAGTGTCTGCTTAACTTTTTTTCTTTTTTATAAACCAATAATTTAGGGAAGGTAATGGCTAGCTCAGAAATTAGAGATTATGACAGCATCACATCTTTTCTTGGATCTTGGGGACCCTTTCAGCGAAGGATTTTTTTAGCAATTGCTGTCAGCATCCTCCCGAATGGGTTCATTGGCGCCTATATAGTATTTGTAGGTGTCACCCCACCTCACAAGTGCTATATCCCTGAGAACGACAGTATCAGTGAGATGTGGAGAAATGTTACGATCCCATTGGAAATGGTTGATGGCGTAACGAAGCACAGCTCTTGCTCAAGGCTCAACCTGGAAATTGTCAGGAACTACTCTCAAGACAACATCATCCCAAATGTGGACGTGAACGTGAGCGACATTCCTTTGGAGAGCTGTCTGGATGGATGGACATACAGCAAAGAGATCTACCAGTCAACCATTGTCACAGAGGTGAATGATCAATTAACTTCCCCGTTAACATGTTCTCATGGTTTCCACAAAGAAATGCTTTTTAGTAGACTTTGAATGTCTTGTTTTCAGGGAGCAAAATGTTACTATAATGAATTGTTTGCATAGTTAGTATTTTATTATCTCGTTCTATTATTTAGTGTCGGCTGTGTAGGAGAGCTTGATTTGATATTATGGTTGCAACAGCTGTTAAAACTCTAGTTATAATGTAACGAACGTGTTTAATACTGTACGTGGAAATTAAACATCACTGAATTGCTCAATCTATTTGACTATGAAAGGTGCTAATACTAATGGTTTTATTACTTCTAGGAGTTATAGTACCGTCTATGTGATTGCTACGACTGCTGCTACTTCTGGCACGAAAAGTATTACCTGTGTGGTTGTTGGAACTATTACTATCAATACTGATAACATTACTGGTACTAATAATAAGACTGACTGCAGCTGTTAGTTCTAGTACTGGACTGTGGATATTTTTACTATTATATAATATTAGTTTCGTAATTTACAGCTTTAAAAATGTGGTTGTAGGTTTCACAAAAACGAGACCCACATGAGACGGATGTTACGAATATTTACAATGTCAGTAGGTACGACTTAAAGACAATGTGTTGATGTTGCAGTGGGACTTGGTTTGTGAGAATGGATACAAATCTCCACTGGCGACCTCTATCCATTACATCGGTGTGCTAGTGGGAGCGTTTTTCTCCGGCCAGATGTCCGACAGGTCTGTACTGTACACGGCATTGGCGGAACATTTTAACTGTGAGAGATAAAGCAGTTACTCAACTATAAACTGTATTTCATACACAGGTATGGAAGGAAGCCAGCTCTCTTTCTCATGATGATTCTTCAGACCGTTGCAACTACAGCGCAGATATTCTCCCCAAGCTGGGAGATCTTCACCTTTATTTTCTTCTTCGTGGGTGCAGGGGGATACTCCAACTATACCATTGGATTTGTGCTGGGTATGTTTTCTAGTGAGGATTTCGAACTTGTAATATTTGATACTCATGCTTGATGTGTTTGGGTGCTGTATGTCTTAATGATCCATCTGAGCTGGTAGGTCAAACAGAAAAAAAGAATCCTGTTACCACAAATATTCTGCTTCGACATGTATTCGGGGCCCAAGTGAAAAAAAGAACACATGGATTAAATGACTTAGTTATTGATCTTACACAAGAGCTCAGAAACCTGGGTCTCAGGTTTAAATTGATAAGTTCTCGTTTCATTTGTGACACCGACAGGTACAGAAATTCTAAGCCCAAAATCCCGAGTGGTCTTCTGCTCCCTTGGGGTCTTCATGAGCTCAGCTTTGGGCTACATGGCATTACCAGCTGCTGCTTATTTCCTCCGTGAGTGGCGGATGCTGATGATTCCCATGGCTGCTTGTGGCCTGATCTACATCCCTATATGGTGGTAAGAATTAAGCCATTTTAAATCATTTCTATATTCAAGACTTGCAGAGTTGCGTCGTGTAACAGCGGTCTTAACCCCCACTTGTGAATGAAATAGCAAGTGACCGTTACATATGATGTAGTGAGAGCTGTCCACGAGTCTGTAGTCATAGCTTCCTTGTCAGCCCTCAATCTTATATGTTTCAGGTATCATAAAGCAGCCCTGTTTTAGCTTTTATGTGAAGTCATTTGCAGATGTGAGCTCGTTTAGAAGGCAGGAAAGTAGGAGAAACCCCGAAAGCTCCACATTTCTCTGTAAAAGTCAGATTTTAGATTAATCAGAAGACACATCTTGTTTTTATACATTCCTTCCTTTTTATACATTGATAGGTGTTAGGACCTGGACACTTATTTTTAGTTTTCTGCATTTACTGCGGTCTGAGGCATTAAATTAAATCCAGTGACAGATGAGACTTCAGTCTTTCTCTGTTTCAACAAACATCGCTGTGAAAAATAGTGGAAGCAAATCATCTGACGTCATGAGAAGAGAAGAGGAGTTTTGTGTTTTGTTCAGAATTAAACAGATCACTTTTGAGTTGCAAATAAATATATATATATATATATATATATATATATATATATATATATATATATATATATATATATATATATATATATATATGTATATATAATGCACTCCTATACAGAAACCTTTATATTGCTTGAGATATGATTGGGGTATAGGCACAAACAACAGTCAGAGTGAGTATCCCCACACCACCCGACGCCTCACACCTTTGGGCAACTCCGGAGAAGAATAGAGTCCAACCCCTATCCAGGAGTACGGTTCCAGAGCCAAGACTGTGTGTAGATGTAAGCCCCACCAGATCCAACTGGTAGCGCTCCACCTCCCGCACTAGTTCCGGCTCCTTCCCCCACAGAGAGGGGACGTTCCATGTCCCCTGCCTCTGCTGCCCGGGTCTGGTCCGTCGAGGTCCCTGATCATCACTGCCACCCGTGTGACAGCGCACCTGACCCCAGCGTTTTTTCCCATGAGTGGTGGGCCCACAGGATGGATGGATGGGAGGCACCACGTAGCTTCTTCGGGCCGACTGGGCTCCGTGGCAAACCCGGCCACCAGGTGCTCGCTATCGGGCTGCCTACAGACGGGGGCCCCGGGCTTCCTCCAGGCAGAATCTCTCCTTTCCTTTCCCTTTGTATCATGAGGTTGTTTTTGAACCATTCTTAGTCTGGACCCTCACCTGAGACCAATTTGCCTTGGGAGACCCTACCAGGAGCACTATGCTCCAGACAACACAGCTCTCAGGTTCATAGAGACACACAAACCTCTCCACCACGATAAGGTGATGGTTCCTGCTTTAAATCACTATTGTATAAAGCTCACCCTTGTAGGGCATGTTAGGGATGTCTTTACCACTTCCAATACTCACCTCTGATGATAGAATACCACACCGGGCTAATGCTGTCAAAGCAGAGTTATATATGCAATGACACAGTGATAGCTTCCTGCATAAGGTTTACCCTTAAAGGTAAACATCGTCAAACTGGTTTGCATTTGGTCCAAATGGTTAAGGACTTTAAACCTGCATCTCTGTGTGTATGTGCTGATATTGTTGCATTTCTTAACTCCCCAGGTTAGTCCCAGAATCACCTCGCTGGCTGTTCTATCAGGGAAGAGTGAAGGAGGCGGAGGCCATACTTAGAGATGCTGCCAAGAGCAATAATGTCGAGGCTCCAAAGGCCATTTTTACACAAGCTGAGGTAAGGTATTTTTTTGTCATATCATGAACATACAACGACATGTGCCTGTTAAATATTACAAAATAAAACAAAACCTTTTGTCTATTACAGCCGTGTTCCTGTTATGTATCATGTTATATGTTATAATGTTTCATTCACACAGATTCAGGATTGGACCTTTTTAATTGTTGCAATTGTTTCTTCTTCTTCTTCCCAGATCACTGATGTACTGGCTATGAAAGGCAATAAATACAACATTTTGGTTATCGTGAGCAACTGCAATCTGTTCTTTGTTACAGTCCTGTGTTCACTTCTGTGGTACGTCTACAGTTTCCTCTCAACATTACTCCTTTAAGCATCCTTTGATGGTTTCATCTTTTTGTGTCTCCCATTCTTTGTGTGTTCAATGTGTGGTTTGGATTGTCTCTGCAGGATTATCGTCACCATTGGCTACTATGCTTTAGTCCTCAACACTTCAAACCTGCACGGCGACCCTTATTTGAACTGCTTCTTGTCTGCCGTGGTAGAAGTGCCGGCGTACGTAATTGCCTTGTTGCTGCTCCATTACTGCTCCCGGCACTTCTGCCAATCTTCTACACTCCTCGTTGGAGGTGTCATGATCCTCTGCGTTCACCTCATCCCAATAGGTAACCCTTTGCGTTCTGTTGATAAACATTTTCACATGGGGGAAGTAAAAAACAAAGCTTATTAAATGGACTTTTGATATGTTGGATGTAACTCATTTGACTCTTTCAGTGTGTGCTGTAATTAAAGTTATTTGTTTTTAATTTCCTCAGATGTACCAAGTGTGCCTCTGCTTTTTGAGATATTGGGGAAATTCGGCATGACATCTGCATTTTGTGTGGTGTACACCGTCACATCAGAGCTCTTCCCCACTGTTATCAGAAACACAGCAATGGGTAGTTGTTCCATGGCTGCACGCTTTGGAAACATCATCGCTCCCTTTATCATTTTTCTGGGTAAATATATTAAGTTTTCTATTTTGAGCATTTAGTCAGTGCCAGGGACAACTACTCTAACCCGAATAGTTTCTTATTATGTTCATTATTTCTGCAGTGCAGAGCTGTAACTATTAATTGATATTCAAACAATTTCTTCAGCCACTTTTAAGCAAAAATATCAAAGATTCTCAAGTTCCAGCTTCTCGAATGTGACGATTACGTGTTTCTCTCTGTATATATGACGTAGGTAAAGAGTAAGTGGAACATCTTAGACCAACACATAGTTAAAAGCAATTATATCTTTAAGGTTTTAGATTGTTAGTCAGGCAAAATGAGCAAAGTGAAGACATTACTGTCATTTTGTCTTCACTATTTTGTCCACATTTCATAGACTAAACAAGCAATCAATCATAAAAAATGATCTTTAGTTGCAGCCCTACTGCAGTAAGATGTCTGTGGGTCTCTTGTCTTTACCTCAAGATTCAGCATTCTGGGAAATGTGTTTCAACAATGAGTGTACAGGAAGCATAGAACTTAAGGGTTTATAGCTAAATGACAAGTAACTTAAAGGCTTTTTGTGTAGTTTGTATTTTTCCCTGCCTTTCTTATGGTATATGTTTGCTTCTTTTTTTGCAGGACAATACTACAAGTCACTCCCATACATATTGATGGGAGGTTTTGCCATTTGTGGTGCCGTCTTATGTTTCCTGCTGCCAGAAACGTATAGGAAGAGTTTGCCAGAGACCATATCACAAATGCAGCTGATATGCGGGTGAGTTTACAAACTGCACACATACTGTACGTTTACTGTAGAGGTTGCAGCTTTCCGTTTAAAGTTAACAATTTGCTTCAGTGACGAGTTCAAAGTCCTCTTCCACTATTATATGATCACATCTAAGTAAAAAAATCATTTTACATTTTATGCCGTATCATTATTAGTTAAGGAGAAGCTCGTTATACTGTTGCTTGGAGAAAAGAATAAAATTCAAATGAATAAAATTAACATCTCAGTACATTTTAAAGCTTGCTTTTAACTTTAATGAACAGAGATGATGCATACATCGGTAATTGGTTACTATTTACATGTCATGCATATCTGTATCCTTATATAACAGTGCATATGATTCATAAAAGGGCTTAATGATTTGCATGTCTCGTGTTACACATCTGAGAGCATGTTGCTCTTACTGATGCAACAGGTCAGACTGTTCGGACTGTCATACTGTTGCTAAATGTTCTGTTAATGTTCAAACAGGAGAAGAGGGAAAAAAGAAGAGGAAGCAGAAAATGAAAATGGAGAGAGCCCGGCTCATTGTGAGAGTAAAGAATCCAAGTTATAGTTAAGTAAGGATTGATGTTTGTAATTTCTCTAAAGCATTTCACTCACATTTGTGCTTATAAAGATGTAGTTATAAATACATTATGTGAAATTCTGTTAGGTGTATTTTTTGATTGTTTTATATTGTAACCCACTTTAGTTTTTGTGAAGCACATTGTCAGTTCATAATTAAATAAATGTGTTTTTTGACCAAGGAAATTGGAGACTGAATGTTTTCCATGTCTTATTATATTATATTTATAATTATTTTGTATAATGTATAATGTATTTTAAGCTACTGGATGCATAAATTTCCCTCGGGATGAATAAAGTATCTATCTATCTATCTATCTATCTATCTCTCTCTCTCTCTCTCTCTCTCTCTCTCTCTCTCTCTCTCTCTATATATATATATATATATATATATATATATATATATATATATCTATTTAAGATTGAGGGTCTTAGGTGTGTTTATGAAAGCATTTAGCATTTTTTTAACCAAAAATGGCTTTCATAAAGGACATGGATTAAATAAGACATAAAGACTTGACAACACAAGTAGCACGAAGGTGTTGCAGGACAGGGAACATAAAACACATTATAATATAACAAGATAATAATGCTTTTATCAGTCATATTCATACCTGTCAACATTGGAATTTCAAAATAAGGGATATTTTCTGGCGGACTCCACCCATACCTTAACAGCTTTGAGCCAGCCAGCCCCCAATGTAAATGTAAACACATAAAGGATGGGTTCATGAATTACATGTTTATTTAAAGTATGTATTACTTGTACAGACATGTTTATAAGATGTATGTATTTTAATTGCATATATACATTTTATTCAGTGTGGGAGTCCCTAGCATCTGCAAGGGACTTGTTGTAAACATATGTTGCAGACTTTGCCTGCCTCAAGGCTAGCTGAAGGCTACATTATCTCTGGCACAAAGCATTGACTTCTTTCCCTCAGCTTTGGTCACTTGGTCTGCCTCCGACACAGTTCTTGTCACACATGAAGTCATTGACAGTGTATGTTTGTGTCTCTTGGGCGTGCTTGTGCTTGGACGCTTTCTCCGCCGTGTGCGACGCTAACATCTGAATGGCACACTTTACAAAAAGCACGAGTTTACCCGACTCTTTTTATTAAATGAGGGAAGGTCTCCTCCCATTTGTCTAGGTACTTGCATCAAGTTTTAACTTGTTTGGCAGGTTAAACCGCGTCTCCATCTCTCTCCCGTTCACTGTGACTCAGCCATATGTTTTCTTCTTCTCTGTGTTATTGTTCCTGTTTTCTTCTTCTCTGTGTTTAATGCCGGATAACGTTTTTCAGCTAAAGTTAAACATAATACTGCCACCTGCTGTACCGGAAGCCACTTTACCACTGTACACTTTTTTAAATTAGGCCTATTTTTATTTTTGAAAGGTTAGAAATACGGGATAATCCCGGGAAAAACGGGAGGGTTGATATTACAGCAAAACTTGAATCGCTGCAATATGCCCTCGCTTCCATGTTTTTATAATTCTATATTTTATTTTGAAAATATGAATGGAAATAAAACGCTGTGCTATGAATGTTCAGGGGGAACCCCATAAAGACGTGTAAACCTGTTTCCGTGGAAAGGTCACAGACAATTCACTTTCAATTCAACTCAAACAAAGCTTTGTGCATTATTTTCACAGTCAAAATAAATCAATCCAGCATTTTTTTTTATAAATGTAAGTTGTTATTTCCACTGTGGAGTAAAGGAGCTGTGGGTAAACTGACTCCATGTTGCACAGCAGCTGTGAGGTAGGCAACGTTTTCTCCTGAAGGGTTGGCTAAAATAAAAATGAAACTAAAAGCTGCAGTCTCCTGGCACACCAGCCAACTGTTGGCTTCTTTTGTCGGTTCATCCAACGTTTACCTCATTTCTAGATGGATTGTTTTCCAGAGCATCACCTCCATATGGAATAATAGGATGTCTGCATAACGGAAGGTGAGTTTTCTGCACAATGTTGGCTCTATATATGTAGAGCTACGCCCTGTAGCCCTTTGGGGATACACTATGCTAGTTATGTTTGGAAAAAAATTACCTCATGCAATGTGATTTGAAAGGCATTACAACAATTCATTGATAAACGATTATGCTTTAATATACATGTCTGCAATACATAGTCATAGTATACAAGCTTTATTCTATTTTTGACTAAATCTATTGAAAATGACAAAGTGAAAGAGAAAGCAGAAACGAAAGTTTTTTTACAACAATGATCTACACTCTCAGCTGGATGATCGTCTTTTTCTTTGTCTTTTCTTTCTTTATTAAGATCGGAATAATAACGTATATAAGCATTCATACTTAGCGACAGGCAAATATTTCGCTGTAAGATTGTTTTGTCATATTTAAATGGCTACTCCCAGAACAGGCATTTGTTAGTGCGATCTGCGCAGTTGGTCAAAGTGTATAAAAAACGCCATATCATGAACCGCCGCTAGATGTCGCCAGATACGCCCGACTCGTGGGCAACATGTGTGTCTTATATCTTCCGTGATTATTCACATTTATTTCCAAAAATATCTTTAAGCTAATGTATATCTTAATGGATAAGTGTGTCCATATCAAAGACGTGCTGTAGTTAATAACAAATGTAAGGATACTGGTTACTTTTAAGTTTTTCTCATCTGTATTTATCTGATCGCTGACACTTTGCACTAAGTTTGCAACTAAAAAGTGGAAAGTACATTTAAGCTACTCCTACTTTCATATTTACAGTTTGTGCTACTTTATGCCTCTACTCTTCTACATTTCAGAGGGAAATATGTTTTATTTTACTCATTGCGTCACTCATTGAGTCCTTCTTCCACCACTGATCCAAAACATGAAATTATCTAAAGAAATATAAAATAAATATCAACAGTAATTTGAAAGTTTAAACTACCTAAAATAATACAAAACTACATCTATTTGATAACTTTAATTACTATTTACCAGTGGTGGAATGTGACTCAATACATTTACTCAAGTACTTAAGTACAATTTTGAGGTATTTGTACTTTACTATTTCTATTTTATGCTACTTTATACTTCAACTCCACTACATTTATTTGACAAGATTACTTTCCTGTTACTTTGCAGATTCATATTATTAATACAACATGTAAATCAACTAATAAATGATGATCTAATATTATAGATTAAACTATCCAAAAGTATTAAATATGAAATATAAGTTGAAATGTTCTCCAACTTTATCAGCTGCAACATGTGTGATGCTTACATGCATCACTACCACATAATGGTATTATATAATGTATAATATATATTATTCTGAAATGGGCACTTTTTGTATTGTAAGTTTATTTTGATGCTAATACTTTTGTACTTTTACTTAAGTAAGATTTTAAATAAAATACTTTTACTTGTAACATAGTATTTCAACACTATGGTATCGTGCTACTTTTACTTGACTAAAATATCTAAGTAATTCTCCCAACACTGCTAGTTACTTTGCAGATATGCATTTATAACAATACAAAATAATGAACATTATTTTAACATAAGTTAAGACTTTATTGATTGATATTTGCAAGCTACTCAGCAGTGTATTTAGCACCTACAGTAGAATTAGTCCCACCTTTACCAGCTGCAACATCGAAGTGATTTGCACATTAATGCATCATTGAAATGGTTTATTCTGCATAATGAGTGCTTTAACTTTTGGTACTTTAAGTCTATTTTGATGCAAATACACAAGTACCTTTTGGTAAGCAACATTTTGGATGCATACCTTTTACTTTACCGAGTATTTCTTCATTGTGGTACAGTATAGTTACCTTTACTTAAGTAAACATCTGAGTACTTCCACCTCTGCTTAACATTTCAATAATGTAACCCTCTGGCTGTGACCATGTGACCAAGCTTCAAAATGAGTACTTTCGAGACTTTAGCACACTGATACTTGTTTCAGTGTCAGGTTTTTCTTTTTTATTATTATTTATGTATTTTACTGTGGCATTGTTTCTTTTATTTGAATAAAGGAGTTACGTGCTTTTTGTACCACATACATCTTGCACAGGCTAAACTGAGGTTGGGGTCAAAACATCAGATTTCATAGATAAACCCCAGATAATACAACAGCTTTAGAGAAACATTGTCTCATGAATAACCACTAGATGGTGCCAAGACCTTTGATATTACCAACATGAACTTGACCTATTTGACGCTCTGTTCATGGTATGTGATAAAGGAAGTATCATGGTTAATGAGGGTTAATGACTCATAGGGTGCAATCCTTGTTTGTTATTTACTCACCGTGAAACTTAACTTTCCTGCCGGACCGATTACATGATTGGAATCTGCATGTGTGAATGTGTGTGTGGAGAAGAGTAGACCTCGACAGTTCACCATAGAGGCATAACTTTTTTAATCACAATTGCCCTGCAAAGCTGTTGAATAAGAGCGCTAGTGTACAAACAGGAAATAAAATGTTTTAACTGGGGCGGTAACTGTTGAACTCTAACCAGGCATTTTACATAACAGCAGTACAGGAACCTTTGTGCTAAACAAACATGCATCAACTGCAAGATATCCCACACTTAGATTTACTTCCCCATACCATCATCTGTTCACAATAAACTAAAGATTTCTAAAGATTACTCACGTGGCATAAAAGCTTCAACTCTTGCAGGCCTGTTCGCGTGTGTATCGGATGCTTGAGCCTTAGGTATGCATTTGTCTCATTTCTCTGGAATATATGTTGTTGTTTTAATGCCTCTGTTATCGGTTAACATCAGTAACCAAATAAGATTTATCAAAAGTAAGACACATAAATAACAGGCTTTAGCTCTGGTGAGACAAAGAGTATGTGACTTTAAAGAGAACTGAATAATAATTGTATAAGTGTGCAATAGGACAGTTCAGTCAGTACTAACTTATAACCCTTAGAGCTTGAAGTTGTGGTTCTGCAGTGTCTGTATCAAACCCTGACTGTCTGTCTGAAGGCACAAGACATCAGAACAGGTGGCGTTCCCCTTGCAGTCTCAAGGCAAACCCGTCTCTTTTTTCGCGTGAGAGGCTTAACAACAATATTATATTATCTGACCATCATGTTTACTGGTATTATCAGGCAATGTGCAAATGGTAACCCCACCCATCTGGCGTTCTGAGGAGTCTAAAACTAACACAAAGAATCATTTGCTCTGGATAAAAGTGTCTGCTATATGACCTGTAATGTAAATTGCAAGGACAATTTGATCTGGAGGAAACCCGTCTGCTCGTCTCCTCAAGTATTTTCATTCACAAAACAAACAATTCATTTATTAGATACAAACTTGTTCAGTTCCCTAAAGACAAAGTACCATATTATTATTTGAAGGCCATGGTTACAGTTGCTTCTTACAAAGCTGCTCCTGCAAAAGGCAGTTCCAGAAAAGGTCCAGGTCCAGAATTTCAGAGTTTCTTAGAAATGCCTCAGCATCCCCGGTCTCTAGCACCGCCCCCTGGTCAGACGACAGAACTGCCTGCAATGCCTTCTCTCAAGTCACGTGATTTATAAGAAATCATCAAGCCTCCAGTTTACAGCAGTCCACACTGGACTAAAACCTGTGACTCAGCAGTTCCTTTATCCTATTATTGCACCATGTATTTGTGCAGTTTTATTTCTCTTATCTCCAGAAAGACAGACTTAAGAATTATATATAGTTTATGAGTTGATCTTGAAATTTCATCATGCATTCATACCGAGGCGATTTTGTCATCATGTTGGGGAATAAATATAACAATGAGGGGCATTTTTTCGAGGCTTTCATCACATCCAAATTTAGAGCTGGTCACTCCTAGCATATGAGTTTCTCATACAACAGTTTTACAACAAGGCTGGAAATAAAACTCAGTGCATGCTTTGAGATGTTATATTTTCCTAAAAAAAAGCAAAGCAGATGTGCTTTATGTTTGACCACCATACATTTTTCAAATCCTCCATCTTGGTGTGAAATGGTGCCAAAAGATGAATTTATTTTCAACTTCAAAGAAGAAAAAAAGTTATGAAAGTTATGATGATAAAGAAAACAAACCCGCAACTAGCAGTGTCTTTGCTAGTACAGTGGAGATTTTAGCAGCCCATGTGTGGAGAGGACTAACAACAAGGATGTACAGCAAGAAACAATGAAAGAATGGAAAGCATGGTAGCCTGAGGTTGAGATTAGCAGCAGGCACAAAACCGACTACTGTAAACCACAAAAAGAAACACACGAATGCATGCTTTTCTAAAACGGATGAATTTTTATCCTCACCAAGCTTTGTTGGCTTCCTGTGTGCTGCGGTCATTGTTGTTGCTATGACTTTTACAATTCAAAGCGCCAACACTTCTCACCTGTGTGCACACCCAGAGCAGATGGCATGGCAGACATTTGCAAAGTCAGGATATTTCGCCAAATGGAGGATTTAGTCTTGTGCACTGGCTCACACACACACACACACACACACACACACACACACACACACACACACACACACACACACACACACACAATTTTATCTCATGACATTATTTTAATGTCAAAAACACAACATACAGTAAATCTTTAAGCACCAACAGCAGGAAAGCAGTTGAGGTATGCACTGGAACATATTAGCAAGTGTTTCTTGTATCTACAATAATACTTTTTGTACATTGTATTGTATTGTATTATTGTACAATGAATACAATAATGTTAAATAACACATACCACATTGCAGGGAACGGCTGTAGCTCATTCCAGGAGTGCCGTTTACGGGGCCGACAGCTGTGTCAGGGATCTGCTTACTGAGATAACCTTTTGCGCTTATATATATATTATATAATGTGACACACATATTCTAGATTGTATATTCGTCTAGGAGTACAGGAGGGTCAAGGATTGCTGTTGATCAGCGACGACAGTTTAATCCTCTATCTGCCACTTTAAGTCACTTTTTGGTTCTTGCAGGATATTTACTACAGGTCCTGGCCTAAAAGACTGTTCAGGGCCATAGATATTAACATCAAACCTCTGTTAGGTTAGTTGATTGATACAGGTTTTTTGGAAATGATGTGAAGATGTGGCAAGGTGTCAACATGCATTGTCAAGGTTCTCCGGTGATTTCTTTCTCGGGAAACCAAACCCTCAGCGATTGTAACATGTTCTGATGCAGTGGGCTGATGTCGATATTCACACATCACTATGGTATGTTGGCACATTGCATTGGTGATAGTGACATTCCTGCATGTATGTTAGGTTAATGAGTCAAATAAACATCTTATTTGATGTCCTCCGACAAAGCCATCTATCAGCCATAGTAATCTCTAGACCATCAGGAGCAAAGGAAGAAGTTGTAACAAAGTCTGAAGGGGGAAGAGCTCGGACTGGATGGCATTTCAACAGGAGACTGCAATCTGAGTTGGGTTTTTTAACGGTTAAGGAACCATGATCGTTCCTTAACCGTTATTTTACACGACGACGGACGTCCTGTAACCATAACAAAGTAGTTGGGTTAGTATGGGTTCGGATTTCTTTGTAACAAATACACAAACAGGGGTGTCACTAAGAGCCAATGTGTTAACTTGTTTAGGCTCAGCAAGACTTCCTTTACTCATGATTTATGACAACAATTTCATCAAACCTCCGTTGTTTAAGTAGTTACAGCTACACACACACACACACACGTGCACTTTACTCATGAAATGCATTCACATATTCATATGAAGCAGGGAAACACCAAAATGTCAGTTATGTTATGTATGTCTAAGAAGATTTGGTTGACTCACAAGATTATCCAAAGCCTGCAGTGTTATTTCAAATGCATCATAAAGTGTACTATTTATAATGTGATGTGTCATCTCTTCTCTGGAGTAGTCGACATGTTGTTATTCTCTTGAAATGGTCATAATACAAACACATGTGATCAGTGAGTGGCTGATTAAAAACCGACTGCTGCCTGGTTTGTTTTTGCTAGGTGTCGTATTGCGGGCGCATTGCCAGAGCACGGCAGTGTGTGTGTGTGTGTGTGTGTGTGTGTGTGTGTGTGTGTGTGTGTGTGTGTGTGTGTGTGTGTGTGTGTGTGTGTGTGTGTGTGTGTGTGTGTAAGATATAGAGAGGTGACAGGGTTCAAGTCTTTCCAGTAAATCAGCTGACTTTTGTAAACTCTTCCTCTTTTTCTCTCTCTCTCTCTTTTACCGTAGACCTACCCTTGCCAGCTCTGCACACCCGCACCAGCATGCAAGCCAAACACAAACCATCTAACCATTAAGCAACATTGTCCCACAAGGCAGCCAGAAATATGGCTTAGGTCTTTCCAGAAAGTCAACTGACTTATTCTTTCTCTCTCTCTCTATTTGGGTATCTCTCTCGCCCACACCTGCAATACACTCCCACGTACGCACACACAGCTACACTCACATAGCATGTTTGGCACAGCAGGCAACTCCTTTTGTAAAGTAGTTTCAAGTCAAACTAACTTGATTATATTAAACAAGTTTGCATGAATCCTCTGTCCAATGTTGATGGAGGGAGTTTTTAGGCTTAAGTAAATACAACACTCTAAAAATAAGTAAAAGTAAAAGTGCGACATTGAAAACGTTACTTAGTATTGAACTATTATTAGTGCTTAAAGTATCAAAGTACTCACAATAAACGATTTTTTATACTATTATTATTATTATTATACTATTAGGTTGTACAATCTGTAACAATGTATCATATTTCATGAGATCATTTGTTTTGTGTGTAAAATATTAATCTAAAAAGTAAGTATGATAAAGAATAATCAAGAGTTGAACGACGGAAACGTTTATCTCATTTTCAGGCCTGTGCAGAGAAAGAAGGTTATTGTTAGAGACATACCTTCATTGTAGACATTATTAAAATGATTTGTACATAACTTTTTAAGGACACGAGAGACCGTGAAACAATTATACAATAAAGAGTGAAACCAGATTAATTATGTAAAATCATAAATAAATAGCAAAGTCAGTTAAAAGACCGTTTTAAAAGGAAACACAGGAGTATCCGTGCAGAATGTGACCAGACATGTATTCCATGACACCTGACTGAAGACTGCTGACGTCAGTGTCAATCCATGTCAGTTTGGTGGATTAGATATGTAGCTTGTAGCTAACCTAATAAACACTTTGTGAGTAAAGCTAATGAAGCGATGCTAAAATCGGGGTAATGTTGTGTGTGTGCGCTGAGTATAGAGAGTTAAAATAATCCAGACGGGATGAAGTAAAGGTGTGAATAACTTTTAATGATAGACGTACATTGTTTTTAGAGATGCTTCTCAACAGAACTAACTTGGTTGGATGTCAAAGCTCTGATTTTAAATATAGATTTCTGGTAGGTCGGTATCGGTCGGCATGAAGCCAGGTGCCGGCACATTCTTTCTTGGTGCATTCTGCTGTTTTGTTGCACGGCGGGACAAATTAGATGAGCCATGAACATAACTGAGAAGTCAAGCTCATCATGTAAATGAGGTTTATCTTTATTTGACACCTTTGGATTCCTGTAAATCTCTTTCCTGCTGAGCACTTACACACAAGCTCTCACACTTCATTTTCATTTCCAAAACAAACAAATAAGAAAATAAAATGCACAAAGAATGTAATGAACTGCAGCTTCTAGAGGTTTTGATTTACAGTTGCTGTGGTCACTCAGCAAGATCCACATCAGAGGCATATCACACCTTTGACAGTAAATCTCGATGTCACAAACCTCACTTTTCTTATCGTGCTATCCTCACAATTAACCCAACAGAAATACTTTAACCTCAAGTGAACAGCTTTATCTAATCATATCGCTACCCTAACCCTAACCCTTGTTATGTATGTTACTTCTAAAGAAAGCGCTGGTGTTTCCAGTAAATCACAAGACTAATTCCCACTATGTGTGTCTCTATCTCTCTCTCTCTCTCTCTCTCTCTCTCTCTCTCTCTCTCTCTCTCTCTCTCTCTCTCTCTCCCTCCCTCCCTATCTCTATCACACACCCACAAATACTCACACACACAGACTCAAGCATGTCCACATAAATGCAGAAATTAAATCTGTCTCAACCAAAGTGTTCCCACTTCTTCTCACTTTAGCTTTCAAGCCCTCGCATGACACCACATTCCAGAGTGTGGTCTCTCCATTATTCATCCACAATTATAGATGGATGATTCATTCATTAGTCCACATCAGGTTGGTATCAGTAGTGTATGTTGAGTCATGTTGAGTCACCTTGAGATTAATAGATCTAGTAAATAACTTGGTGTTTACCTTTGAATGAAGAGTATATCTCAATTTAACAAGCCCCTTATGTAGTGACGGATATTGAGATTATATCATGGATAACTGAGATAAGACCTCCGATTAGGCCGATTTCTGCATTCTGCTTCCTGCCATTGTTTTCTGCTATCTCAGTAACATCTGCCAGACTTCTTTCCTTTGCTGCTCCCGCATGAGCATATTGCAAAGACACAGTAGGTGTGAAAAAAAGACTATTTCTCCGCTAGATTAACCTTTAGCTCAGTTATTGTTAGCTGCTATGGATACGTGCGTCTGTTGTAGTAAATGCTGTTGAATCAGTGTCACATGATATGAACTCATACCTCCTCAAGGCATGAAACAACTGTTTTTAAAATGGGAATTGAACCACTAACCTTGAATTCCTAAACCTAGTTTGTACATGTCTTTTGATGACATCACTTCTTAGGGACAACACCAACGACTTGGGATAACTCCAGCTGTGAGTGTTCAGTTTGTGTTGAGTTACACTGAAACTAATAGATAACTGCTGCAGATCATTTTATTATTTGTTGGGGTTTTTTGCATGCAGCTTGTGATGATTAGTTGAGTCATTAGATCGTAAAGTCAGTGAAAACTGTGTGAGTACTGCATTAACCTTTTGTATGAATCTTTGCACTTGTTCTGCTTTATTTCCTTATTTACACCAAGCAAATTCACCTGCATTTACATTTGCAAACTGTTTTTATCAAACAATAAGCAGCATGGAGAATGCAAATTTGCACACACACACACACACAAGAGCCTCACACTTCACACTTCTTCTCGCCCTTTATTTGCAATGTTGATACTAAATAGAAATCCATTTGTAAAGATGTGGATCAACCTGCAGACACTAGTGAGAACATGTCAGCAAATGAAACCTATAAACGGATCAGATGTTTACTCGTTAATTATTACTTTTTTTGTGATGCAATAACGCTTTATCCATGTGTGTGTTCTGCATGTATTTTGGTATGTACTGGATGTGTGTGAAAGCAGCATATTTTATAGCCTAACAAGGTCATTAAATCACACGAGATGACATCTCCAAACCTGAAAATCCACCTCCTCATTGGCTTTTATTACTTTTAGCTTTCATCTTCAGGGATCTTATTAAATTCTAGTCAAACCATTTGTTTTTGCAACCACAAACACATAATTTACATCCTGAGCTACAGTATACTTTTTCCGAGCACACCCATGAGAAATGTTTAACTGACGGTCTGTGGCTTTGAGATGACAGACAGTTTGAGAAACACTGCTAAAAAAAAACACAGCAACGATCGTTCACGTAAGCCTTCTTTGTTGTGATTTCTCCCACTTAGCAGGAAGAACTAGAGACGTGTCAACAAACTGGTGGCAAAATGGCTGCAAAGCGGTGGCAGCAACCTGCAGCACAAATATGTGACACAGTAAAAGCTGATTGGGCTTTTTATAAGGTTTGACTACAAGGATAGAAATGGGAATAATGATCTTGGACTAATGTGTGAAAGCCCTTAAGTTGCAATAAGTTTCTGAAGAGTTTCCCTCCTTACGTTTGGCTCATTCTTCGCAATGATATCATAACATGGTTGCTGCCAAATATGTCCCTTTGTGGAAATGGGCGTTAATCCCACTGAAGGGAAATACAAACAGGAAAATGTGTATTTTAGCGATAAGCAGCAGAAGTTGTTAATATTCAGAAAACAAAGAATTTATAATCCACTTAAAACCAATTACTTTATATTCCGCTGTAGCTTTCCTTAAGGCAGGTTATGTTCCCAGTAAACTGGCATCTGTTGACTAACACTTATTACTTATTACTACACAGATTATACATTTGTATATTTCCTACCATGGCTCAGTAAAGGCAACAAAAGCACTTTTAAGTTTAAGGAAAGATTGTAGTTTTGGGTAATTGTACACCAACACGTTGTGTCTGAAGTCACTGGATCTTCCTCTATACTTAACCAAGTGCTGTTAGAGCCCAAACGTAATAATAAGTATATTGATATTGGATTACAAGATCTAGTGGTGAAAAACAAATTAAATCCGTTGTCAGTGAACATTTTACAGAAACGTTCAGTGTCAATATTTGTATGACTTGCCAGACACATTAATTAACATCTTGTCATTGAGCTAATAGAAACCTAATCCATTCAGCAGTTTCCTTCTAAATATATTTGCTGTTGTAGATTAGTTGTTTGTATATAAACATCTTGACTCAAAACAGGAGACTTTGTAGCTAGGAAATGAAAAAACAATAAAATAAAGTTAAAAAGATTTATATATTTTACAAAAATAAAAAAATTCACTCGTCACCAAATACGTGTCAAATTGTAATTGTCGTAAATTTAGAATTGAAAAACAAACGCACACACACACACACACACACACACACACACACACACACACACAGTTTGTTGACTGACGTGGCTATCTTTGCTGCCTTTTGCACACTAAGAACTCTAGTTGAGTTGGAGGCAGGGATTTTACCGCTCAATCACAGCACCACCTTTGTGAAATAATTTAAAACCTGCCTTTAATGTCAGTTTTCCCAAAATATTTTAGTTAAATACATATTGTGTCGTTTTTGATAAATAGCATGAAATTCCTGATTGCAGTACAGTGCTGTGAAAAGTATTAACCACAGTGTGTGAGTGCCACGAGAGTGAACGACCAAGGGGAAATACCAAGCCCGATTGATTTGACCGCTTCAGGGGAAGTAACCTTGCATTTCTGTCATTTCACCATTATAGTTTATATTTTATCTCTTTTTTTCAGTTTAAAGTGAGTCAGTGTGTTGTGTCATTGGAACTCATGCATGTTCAAGTGAAATGCTCGCCAGATGGAAAGCACCAGAGATATCTCTCTAGTGTGCGCGCGCACACACATGCATTAGCCCCTCCCCCTCCCCATGTCCCCGCCACAGTCTTGTGGCTTTTATATTTTAGGTGTTTTTATCTGTGCACCACAAGGAACAGTTTAGCATTGTGGGTTTGGTATCTCCCCTCAACACCTTTTCCTGAGAGATTTTCAGAGTACTTCATCGTATTCCTCTGTGCCATGACAACCATGAAAACACTTATTTTAAGTCAAAGCCACATACATCGTCCTGCTGCTGTAAATACTCTCGAGTGCACTAAATGTGTGTTGAAAATAGTCCACATCAAATGTACTATTTATTTATGTTTAGGAAATCATTTTGCCTTTTTTAAAGTATTTAAAGTTGGATGTAGTGTACTGTGGATTCAGTGTTCAGTGTTTTCTCTTTAACAAATACAAGGTAAAGAAATTAATTTTCCTATACTATTATACCTAATAAAATAAAAACTATACGTCCACATACAGGAGCAGGAATAATATAGCAAGCAGCTTGAATACACGCTTGATATAAACACTTTGTTCAAACTCACAAATTCTAGCTGAGATCCCAAAAATGCCTAAAGATAGCAAACATTTCATCCTTAAAAAAGTCTTGGGTTTGAATATTTCACATTAAAAATCATATAGTTTCAATGAAGCGCTAGCTTATGCTGATACAGAACATGTATATGTGATAGTGTCTAATACTATACTATACTACTTGTGTATAAAGATATACATTTTGACAGTTAGTTGGTTCTGTGTTATGGTAATTACAGTTGAGGGTGAGGAAATTCCAATACATCCATCAATCACCATCTGTCTTCTGCCCAGTCTCAGAAACATTATAAGCTTCTCTTGGCAGTTAAGACACTTCCCAGGAGGCATTTTCTACTTCCTCCTTCCCTGACCTTTGTTTGCATGAACCAGTTGTGCTGCTGCCAGCACATTTACTCTTTTGAGTTTTAATTGATTTATGCAATTGCAAAGGAACTGCAGCACACAAAACATATTACTAATGACATATAGACTATATAGTAACAACAGAAGCACAAACATTATACACACTCATTTAAAGCTAGTCACCTCACCTATATGTGTAACTTATTTTGATCTCTTTTAATCTGCCATGAACTACAAAACTAAAATGAAGTTGAAATCACAATTATATTCAACTTGAACTTGTAGGGTGCTGTTGTCTGGATTCAGTTTCTTTATTTGCATGTGTGTCTTGTGTGCATCAGTGTAAAATTGGAAAATAAAACCACCAACACCAAAGAAACCCATTGATTTTAACATATACAATAACCTTTTAAATGTGTTGAGTTTGTGGTGTTTGTAAAATGAAACTGTACAAACAACAACATATTTTCAAAAGGCAGGAAGCATCCTCCTTGACATACAATCAGCCATTGTTGGTGGAAGCTGCAGAAAAAGGTTATGTTGTGTTTTCCCTCTTCTTTAAGTTTGTACCAAAACCAGCACCTGTTCACTTCACCTGGTCTGAGTTTACTCTACTCATTCTACAAATTCTAAATCCTTCTCCTGACTTGCAAAGCAATTAATGGTCAGGATCCAGCTTATTTTAAAGATCTCATAGTACCTTATAAACCAACTAGAGCATTACGCTCCCAGACTGCAGGGTTACTTGTGGTTCCTAGAGTCTCTAAGAGTACAATGGGAGCCAGAGCCTTCAGCTATCAAGCTCCTCTCCAGTGGAACCAGCTTCCAGTTTGTGTTCGGGAGGCAGACACCCTCTCCACATTTAAGAGTAGGCTAAAGACTTTCCTTTTTGATAAAGCTTATAGTTAGGGCTGGCTCAGGCTTAGACTGCCGGAGGACACCTCTCTGCTCTCCTTCTCTTCCTCTCTCCCCTCTTCTCCCTCTCTATCTATATGCATTTATGTAAATATATGTTGCTAAGTTTCAGTTTGGCAGGTTGCCACTGTTAAAGTTTACGTCAGGATCAGGAATCGTGGCTGCGCCTGCTGCCCTGGTCCTGCCTGACACCAGGAAGCCTTTTTGACATTATCCTTGATTCATCCATTACTTTCTCTTTTTCGATCACAACATCATTTCTGTCAAATGTTGTATTTGTACTATGTTGTTTATCCTGTGCACACGACATCTATTGCACGTCTGTTCCGTCCTGGGAGAGGGATCCCTCCTCAGTTGCTCTCCCTGAGGTTTCTTCCATTGTGGGGTTTTTCCTTGTGCGGTGCGAGGGTCTAAGGACAGAGGGTGTCGTATGCTGTACAGTCTGTAAAGCACACTGAGACAAATGTGTCATTTGTGATATTGGGCTATACAAATACATTTGATTTGATACAGTAGCTTCTCCTGCAGTTTTAAGATTTATTTTATGCTTGATGTTGGCCACAAAAGTTATCTGGTGACCAACTTCCATGTTGCAAAATGTTTTTACATTAACTTTGTTTCAGAGTGATATTATTAATAGAAGAGTTTCTTTTATGAAAGAAATGGTTGAAACATATTTATTTAAAAAGGAAAGTGTTTAGCAAATAATACATTTTTCGACGGTAGTTCAGAGACACAGATCAGCAAGTCAATAAACAATAAAGATTTACTTTCAACACCTGCATATTTTAAGAGGATAGAGATGTTTCCATGTTGTGCAAGATGCAGCTATAATATGGAAAATGTTGGTATTTGAACCCACGATTTATAGTGTAATTTGGGTAAACGACACTGATATTTAGAGGAACCTATGAAGCATGTCATAACATATTTCACAGTTACGATATGTAGTAAGATAACAAAATGGAAAATCTTCGTTGGTGTTCTTAGTTGCAGAGAAGCATGAAGAATTAGGGGTAACAAATCTTGGAATAATGAAAGTCAATCATTCCAGAGTCCAGAAACAAACGTACAGGTGAATTCACTACTGATATAGTTGCTATAGATGAGAATCACTCTGATTAAAGAGTAGAAGGTGGAGAGTAACTCTTCAGAGGTTGTATTTCACCTCACTTGTGTAAGTCTGCTGTCGTATATTAAGTGCCCTCCTTCTTTTCTTTATGGTGCTGTTCCACCTTCTTTGACCTCTGACTGCCTGTTTTGATTGCCATTATTTTCATTTTGTGGTTACTATTGGTTGTAATTTTGCTCTATCCAGCAAATGAATGCAACAATTACAAAATGTGCTCACATATTATTGGTACTTCCACTTCCTTCTTATTTGGGTTATTTTGGATCGACAATATCACTGGAAACCACATTTCCAGTTATTTCTTTTTTTTTAACTTCCTTCTAACTTTCCTTAAACTTTTTTTCTCTTTCTCTTTTTTGTTGTCAGATTTTACGAATGCAATCAAATCTACCACACATATGTCAAGTACAATTATAAGATCAAACTGAGATGTGTAGCACAACATTTGAATATTTGCTGTATGATATGGTAGAAATGTGTTTAATTGCAAACACTTTGTTCTTTTTTCTGATAGAATAACAAAGTAACCAAAGCAGTCCTGGTGCCCTCCGACTCTACGTCTGAAGCAGAAGAAGGAAGACGAAACTGTGGTGGCCGTCTGTCCGTAAGGGAACTATGTCTGAAACTAAGATAGAGACTGGGAATTGTGCAAATATATATATTCAGCAACAAAATGTGTACATACAGAGTTCTGAAGTCAGTATATAATCTGTTTTTCCAATATCTACAAAAAGTTAATACAAAATGAACTCAATCTTCCTCCGTTACATGTTCACTTGATCTTTGTTGATCCGATATTTACTCTATCGTGATAAAACATGAACTTAGACCCCATAAACTGAATAAAAGGGTTTATTTATGTACAGTTATCCCATCAAATGTTAGTAGTGATGGTCTTGTGGTCCGGCTTCCAAATACGACACCAGATGGTTGTGAGTTTAATGCCAGGGCGGCCACCATTGTACCCAAGAGCGTCTGCTAAATTACCTGTAATATAAAGTAGCACATCATCAACATGTCCTCTGTTTAGTTAGATAATGATTAATCTTTTATTTAGCCATATAGTTAGCCACTGGGTCTAGTTTGTTTAAGGTAATATATGTTTGTGTAGGTACAAACATCAGAGCGAGAAGTGTCTTTATACAGATGAAATATTGCTTTATGTTAGAAGTTATGGTTTGATGATACAAACACACGAGATGACAGAAGCTCGTTCATTTAATAAAGTGTATTGTGTGCTGCTATTATCCATATGTTATAATAAAATATACATTTCTGTAGTAATGTTGCTTTTTTATGGTTTCTTACAGCTGATATGTTTTATAGTTGGAAGTCTGTGAGTGATTAATAAAAAACATTTAAAAGTAAATAACAAGTGAGATGACTGATTTATCTTTGAGTGAAAAGCCATGTTTACTTTGTGTGTGCATGTGCATCAATGCATCAAACTGGTTTACTGTTTACTGTCCTTGTTAACGGCAGCACCAGCTGCAGATCATTTGTTTAAGCACAACCGACTGAGGAGAGATTCAGGCGACCAAATTCACCGTTTGTTAGGCGCACTTCCCCTTTTTCTACTAATGTCTAACAGAGATTAAATAATTATAAATCCTAAATATGCCTATAATATTCTCAAAAACACCACAGGGATAAAATAAATAGATAAAACCATTTTCAGATTTGGGGTGCATTGAGAGGTCTTGGTCTCATGACCTCAGTACTTTTACAATACTGGAAATGGCTCGTCTTTTATTTACTATATCAATGGAATATTATAACTGATGCATTCATATGTAAGCAGCATTTCATTGCTGTAGTCCATCCATCCATCGTCTACCGCTTATCCGGGATCGGGTCGCGGGGGCAGCAGCTCCAGTAAGGAACCCCAATCTTCCCTTCTCCGGGCCACATCCTCCAGCTCTGACTGGGGGATCCTGAGGCGTTCCCAGGCCAGTGAGGAGATATAATCTCTCCACCGAGTCCTGGGTCTTCCCCGGGGTCTCCTCCCAGCTGGACGTGCCTGGAACACCTCCCTAGGGAGGCGCCCAGGTGGCATCCTTATTAGATGCCCGAACCACCTCAACTGGCTCCTTTCAACGTAAAGGAGCAGCGGATCTACTCCGAGTCTCTCACGGATGGCTGAGCTTCTCACCCTATCTCTAAGGGAGACGCCAGCCACCCGTCTGAGAAAACCCATTTCGGCCGCTTGTACCCGTGATCTCGTTCTTTCGGTCATGACCCAGCCTTCATGACCATAGGTGAGGGTAGGAACGAAGATCGACCGGTATATTGAGAGCTTTGCCTTCTGGCTCAGCTCTCTTTTCGTCACAACGGTGCGGTAAAGTGACTGTAATACCGCCCCCGCTGCTCCGATTCTCCGGCCAATCTCTCGCTCCATTGTCCCCTCACTCGCGAACAAGACCCCGAGGTACTTGAACTCCTTCACTTGGGGTAATGGCTCATTCCCTACCCGGAGTAGGCAATCCACCGGTTTCCTGCTGAGAGCCATGGCCTCAGATTTGGAGGTGCTGATCCTCATCCCAACCGCTGCACACTCAGCTGCGAACCGATCCAGTGACTGTTGAAGGTCACAGACCGATGATGCCATAAGGACCACATCATCTGCAAAGAGCAGCGATGAGATCCTCAGGTCACCGAACTGCAACCCCTCTCCTCCACGACTACGCCTCGATATCCTATCCATGAAAATCACGAATAGGATTGGTGATAAAGCGCAGCCCTGGCGAAGGCCAACATTCACGGGAAACGAGTCCGACTTACTGTCGAGTATCCGGACACAACTCTCGCTTTGGGCGTACAGGGATTGGATGGCCCTCAAAAGTGACCCCCTCACCCCATACTCCCGCAGCACCTCCCACAGTATCACCCGGGGGACCCGGTCATACGCCTTCTCCAGATCCACAAAACACATGTAGACCGGATGGGCGTAGTCCCAGGCCCCCTCCAGGATCCTTGCAAGAGTAAAGAGTTGGTCTGTTGTTCCACGACCAGGACGGAATCCGCATTGTTCCTCTTCAATCAGAGGTTCGACTACCGGCCGAACCCTCCTTTCCAGTACCTTGGAGTAGACTTTACCAGGGAGGCTGAGAAGTGTGATACCCCTGTAGTTGGCACACACTCTCTGGTCCCCCTTTTTAAATAGGGGAACCACCACCCCGGTCTACCAACCCCTAGGCACTGTCCCAGACTTCCACGCAATGTTGACAAGGCGTGTCAACCAAGACAGCCCCTCAACACCCAAAGCCTTCAGCATTTCTGGACGGATCTCATCAACCCTTGCGGCTTTGCCACTGTGGAGTTGTTTGACTACCTCAGTGACTTCCATCAGGGAAATTGACGATGATCCCCCATCAGCTTCCAGCTCTGCCTCAACCATAGCGGGCGTGTTAGTCGGATTCAGGAGTTCCTCAACGTGCTCCTTCCAGCGGCCGATAACCTTCTCAGTTGAAGTCAGCAGGGTCCCACCCTTGCTGTACACAGCTTGGATGGTTCCTCGCTTCCCCCTCCTGAGGTGCCGGATGGTTTTCCAGAAGCACCTTGGTGCCGACCGAAAGTCCTTCTCCATAGCTTCTCCGAACTTCTCCCACACCCGCTGCTTTGCCTCTGACACGGCAGAAGCTGCCGCCCTTCTAGTCCTTCGATACCCTGCAACTGTTTCCGGAGTCCTCCCGGATAACATAACCCGGAAGGACTCCTTCTTCAGTCGGAGGGCTTCCCTGACCACCGGGGTCCACCACGGTGTTCGAGGGTTACCGCCCCTTGAGGCACCTAAGACCTTGAGACCACAGCTCATCACCGCAGCTTCAGCAATAGAGGTTTTGAACATTGCCCACTCAGGTTCAATGCCCCCAACCTCCACAGGGATAGCTGAAAAGCTCCGCCGGAGGTGTGAGTTAAAGATCACCAGGACAGGGGCTTCTTCCAGACGTTCCCAGTTCACCCGCACTACCCGTTTGGGTTTACCAGGTCTGTCCAGAGTCTTCCCCCACCCCTTGATCCAACTCACCACCAGATGGTGATCAGTCGACAGCTCCGCCCCTCTCTTCACCCGAGTGTCCAAAACATGCGGCCTCAGATCAGATGATACGATTACGAAATCGATCATTGACCTTTGGCCTAGGGTGCTCTGGTACCACATGCACTTATGAGCATCCTTATGTTCGAACATGGTGTTTGTTATGGCCATTCCATGACTAGGACAGAAGTCCAACAACAAACGACCGTTCGGGTTTAGATCAGGGAGGCCCTTCCTCCCAATCACGCCTCTCCAGGTGTCTCCATCGTTTCCCACGTGTGCGTTGAAGTCTCCCAGCAAGACTACGGAGTCCCCTACTGGAACCCCCTGCAGGGCTCCATTCAGGGTCTCCAAGAAGGCCGAATACTCAGAACTGTGGTTTGGGGCATAGGCACAAACAACAGTCAGAGTTTTCCCCCCCATAACCCGAAGGCGTAGGGAGGCGACCCTCTCGTCCACCGGGATAAACTCCAACGTAGCGGCGCTCAGCCGGGGGCTAGTGAGTATCCCCACCCCGGCCCGACGCCTCACACCTTGGGCAACTCCGGAGAAGAATAGAGTCCAACCCCTATCCAGGAGTACGGTTCCAGAGCCAAGACTGTGCGTGGAGGCAAGCCCCACCAGATCCAACTGGTAGCGATCCACCTCCCGCACTAGTTCCGGCTCCTTCCGCCACAGAGAGGTGACGTTCCACGTCCCCAGAGCCAGCCTCTGCTGCCCGGGTCTGGTCCGTCGAGATCCCTGACCATCACTGCCACCCGTGTGACAGCGCACCCGACCCCAGCGGTTTTTCCCATGAGTGGTGGGCCCACAGGATGGATGGATGGGAGGCACCACGTAGCTTCTTCGGGCTGTGCCCGACTGGGCTCCGTGGCAAACCCGGCCACCAGGCGCTCGCTGTCGGGCCCTCCCTCTGGGCCTGGCTCCAGACGGGGGCCCCGGGCTTCCTCCGGGCAGGGTCTCTCCTTTCCTTTCCCTTTCTTTCATAAAGTCGTTTTTGAACCATTCTTAGTCTGGCCCCTCACCTGAGACCAATTTGCCTTGGGAGACCCTACCAGGAGCACTAGGCTCCAGACAACACAGCTCTCAGGTTCATAGGGACACACAAACCTCTCCACCACGATAAGGTGATGGTTCCCAGAGAGGTTGCTGTAGTTGTTGATCAAATTTGAGCTGATTTAGCTATTCTATATGTAATTGCTATTCTCTGTTTAATCTGAATTTAGGAACTAGTAGCTTTCCAATAATCTAATTCATAAAAAAAAAGAAAAAAGGAGGACTATAATGCATTGCAGGTACAAGGCAGTTTATGATACACACAAAGGGCTGCAGTTGCAATTACAGACACATAAAAAGTGTTTTCACAAAACACGATTGTTGCGTACTGTGGTGCGTGTGTGTGTCTCTCTCTCTCCCTCTGCATACGCTCTCCCCAGCTGCAGCTCCCTCAGGTGCCGGCAATTCATTATCAGTGCCTGTACAAAAGGCTGGGACCAATACCACTCTCTCTGCTTCTTCTCCTGCTCAGTGTGTGCACTTGGTGTCGGTCCTCTACAGTGGTGGAGTGGCTAAGGTGCTGTGGAGCAGAATTATGCATGTGTGGAGATACTTTTGTTTTACCTGTATATTAATTAAATGCTCTTTTCTTTTACAAATTGGTTGCCTCGTTCTCCCTTTCTTCGCCCGGGTTATTTCATTTCTTGTTGTTACTTCCCCACCAGGCCTAGACTAGTAGGGAACGTAACAAATGGGGGCTCGTCCGGGATTTTGAAAAAAGGAGCGTGAGTAACTGATTTGTTTTTGTGTACTAGTGTGTGAATGTGCAACATTGTCTCAAGGTCTGTGTGTTAACAACTGGTAATTCCCTATAATCAAACTTTTATTGATAGCATTAAGTTATTGCCCTGGTTTGCCTTTATCTTGAATGCTGAATGTTGAAAGGCAGTCTAAGAAATGTTCGTAATCACTTTTTTCAATTAACACAGTTAAAGCAGTTTGAAGAAAAGATCAAGATGTCTTAGAGACCAGAGTACAGCAGGAGAAATTAGTGGAGATAAAGTAACAAGTCACACTGAAGCACAGCATCAGAAACAATCCCAGACGTCTCTAAAAAGGTCCTTTGTTTGGATATCAGGTAACATCTCCTCATTATCGTCACGTTTTCATCTTTGAAGTGGATTAACAAATGTATTTATGCGGTTTAGACACCTGGACAAACCTAAAAAGATTCATGAGATGAATGAAAATAATCTCATTGTTCTGCCAGCACAGTGGTTTATTATGAAAAGAAATATCCAGAAAGCTTTATCAAATTAATCAAAATCCTTGCTTGATTCCTCTCACCCTGCCATTGATTGACTGTGAGTAATGCCAACACTAAAGTGTGTTTCACAACAACATCATTTCCTCAAAATCTGTGGAATAATAGGGGAACCCCAGATAGGGAAGGAGAACTAATTGATGCAACTAGTTACTACTATGAGAAAATACCACGTTAATCAATAACATTATTTATTGCAGTATCAGGCTGGATGCAGAACATCTTCTTCTCTGTCATAACTTAGTCTCTTCAACACTCTGTTGAAATAAGTAATGGTGGTTTGTTTTAAGTTAGTCCATCCCTCCATCCATCGTCTACCGCTTATCCGGGGTCGGGTCGCAGGGGCAGCAGCTCCAGTAAGGAACCCCAAACTTCATTTCTCCGGGCCACATCCCCCTCGGGTTCCCCCAGCTCCGACTGGGGGATCCCGAGGCGTTCCCAGGCCAGTGAGGAGATATAATCTCTCCACCGAGTCCTGGGTCTTCCCCGCGGTCTCCTCCCAGCTGGACGTGTCTGGAACACCTCCCTAGGGAGGAGCCCAGGTGGCATCCTTACTAGATGAACCACCTCAACTGGCTCCTTTCAACGCAAAGGAGCAGTGGCTCTACTCCGAGTCTCTTACAGATGGCTGAACTTCTCACCCTATCTCTATCTCTAACCCATTTTGGCTGCTTGTACCAGTGATCCTGTTCTTTCGGTCATGACCCAGCCTTCATAGGTGAGGGTAGGAACGAAGATTGACCGGTAGATCGAGAGCTTTGCCTTCTGGCTCAGCTCTCTTTTCGTCACAACGGTGCGGTAAAGCGAATGCAATACCGCCCCCGCTGCTCCGTTTCTCCGGCCAATCTCTCGCTTCATTGTCCCCTCACTCGCGAACAAGACCTCGAGATGCTTGAACTCCTTCACTTGGGATAAGGGCTCATTCCCTAATGAGTAGGCAATCCACCGGTTTCCTGCTGAGAGCCATAGCCTCAGAGGTGCTGATCCTCATCCCAACCGCTTCACACTCAGCTGCAAACAGATCCAGTGACTGTTGAAGGTCACAGACTGATGATGCCATCAGGACCACATCATCTGTAAAGAGCAGCGATGAGATCCTCAGGCCACTGAACTGCAACCCCTCTCCTCCACGACTCTACGCCTCGATATCCTGTCCATGACTATCTCAAACTGGATTGGTGATAAAGTGCAGCCCTGGCGGAGGCCAACATCCACTGGGAACAAGTCTGACTTACTGCCAAGTATCCGGACACAACTCTCGCTTTGGCCGTACAGAGATTGGATGGCCCTCAGAAGTGACCCCCCCAACCCCATACTCCCACAGTATCACCCAGGGGACCCGGTCATACGCCTTCTCCAGATCCACAAAATACATGGGCATACTATCAGGCCCCCTCCAGGATCCTTGCGAGAGTGAAGAGTTGGTCCGTTGTTCCACGACCAGGGCGAATGTTTTAAATTAGCCAAATAGTTAAATCCAGTTTATCCTGTATGCTTGTTTGTTAAAAATAGAATATTGTGGGATTTTGTTTGAGCTTTTTAACACTGTTTCAGGATTTAATTATTAAAATAAGCATGTACAGTATATTGTTTTGACTTTTTCCAATGAGACTTGCCACTGCAGGGGAATTTGTTGGCTTTACCATCTGGTCCGAATCAGTTTTCAGTAGAGCGGAGAACTCGTCTAAGTCGTCTCTCTGCACATATAAACTTAAAGCCCTTCATAATAAAGAGTCAAATTCATTGATGAATAGATTTTTTATTTTATGAAAAAACACAGACCAAAAAACACAACTATATACAAATATTGTTTACAAATGAACTGCCTGAAGCAAACGACTGTAAGATATTGAAGTAGAGCTTTCACCAGAAGTTTATCAAATGTATTCTCATCCCTTAAAATGTAATGTACTGGTGCACATAACGGAAAACTGCCTGTTAAGCGCACTGAATATGATCTTAAATTTTTATATAACTTAATATTGTTTACCTTGTATATATTCATGGCTGAGTATGATCCTGTGCATGTCCTGCCTGAGCAAAAACAATTCCTGTTTTATTACAACTCATCGCTACAAAGAACTGAGCACCAAAATGCCTTGATCCAGCCAATAACATTGAAAATGAACAGCATGTGAGTTCTTCTAAAACAGTGCACTTCATAACTTCACACAAAGGTTGAGGGAAAGCTCTCTGAATTGCTGCCGACACTTCCCATCAGGAACTGGAGAGATGATGATGGGGATGGGTGTTTTCTCAACTGAGAAGGGGAGGATGGTGGGCGGGATGAGCTCTTTAAAAGTCCAAAGTGTCAAAGCACTATCCTGTCCAGAAGATCTCAATGCATGGGCATAACTTGAAATATGTTGTTCCAGAGGTTGTCTGTGAGATTTGAGAAGTCTGAGCCCAAAGTTGTGTAATGTGGCATCTCATCTAGCTCGTCGACTGTAAAACAAACAGAGGAAATCCAAGGTCAGGATGGTGAAGAACAATATACATTATGTTATAAAGTACTAAATATTTCATAAAGTGACATTTGTCGTCCCTCTCATCAGGGTCGTCTCAGATTGGATTTTAAATTGTGTTATGAACTTGACCCGCGTACTTGAAAGACGTGGACATTCAAAGGCTACTAAGTTGCATTATGGGAAATGTAGGATCCAGTGTTTTTGACTCTTAAAAGGGACTAAAAGTCAGAATACCCCAGCCTTAAACCTTAAGCTTTAAGGCGTTATCTTGCACATGAATATAAAGACAATTCTCCATCTAACCCAGGCTTTCTCTAAGAGTGCTCCAACAGCACCCCCCTCGCACGGAGCACCCCTCCCCCCTTATGTTTTTGGATATTTGGGGAGTTAGGTGGTCCGTGAGTGTTTTTTTATTGGTTAAGTGGTCCTTGGTCTGAAAACATTTGAGAAACACTGATCTAACCCATCAACTAGTAACATTTACCTGAGGAAGAATCACTCCACTGGCTCCCTGGACTGGTGCATGCTTCATTGCTCAGGAACCCCTTGTAGTCTAAACTGCTTGTCGTCCGGTTTGAATCTTTCTCCAGTTGCTGGCAAATCTGAAAGAGCAACACTGGACTGAGTATGGCTATAATATTTTGAGCAATTTGGCTTATCTTATTGTTTTGGGTATTCATACAAAAGCCAAACAGATTAAGACAAACATGGGTATTCCTGTCAATGAGAAATGCATGCTGGGTGCCAAAGGCAATGCTTACCTGGATTATGTCGTCGGTTAATTCGTACGCTGGAAGATCTGAGCAAAGAGAGAGGGAGAAAAAAGAGACGGGGACATGAGTACAGCACTGATATCATTCCATCTGAGTGAATTAACTTCACTTATAGTAAACCATTTATTAGAAAGTGTATCATATGTGTTGTTTTCTTACCGTGCTCGGGTGAAACTTGAAATCTGTGGCTGAATGGAAAGCTAGAGTCGATCTCCACTGACGAAGACCAGTCAGGAACTTCAGATGGAGCCATAAATGAGAAATCTGCAAAGATGGTAAAATATAGAATTAAATACAATTTATTCTCAAGCATTAAATTACAAATTCAAGGTTTGCCTTCACTGCACCCTGGAACCTAATACTAACAATGTATTATCTATGTACTTGTTTGACCGTTCTCACCTGGCTGCTCAGTGTGCACTGTGCTGTCGACTGTGTTCTCCTGAGTGAACGAAGAGTCTTCCGGTGTCGACTCTTTCATGGGAAACTCGGTATTACTGCAATCCGCTTCTTCCTCCATCTTGATCACTGAGCTCTGCAGAGGCCAAGATAGTCACATTCAGTGAGATTTATGAAATTTCCATGAGATTAAAAAAAAAAACACACATCTGCAGCTGTAATTCTAGCTATTGCACAGATGCCATTAAAATATCCTGATGTTATAATATATTCTAATGTGAACTGGCTATGTATGCAGACAACAGTCTAATATCCCTGAAGCAGCACAAAAGTAGAACGGTCATAAGATATCTGCAGTATTTACCTTCTTTTTTGGCTTTGTTTCCTTTGCTTTGCTTTGTTTATCTGTGCAGATGAAAGAAAGACATGTTGATCAAACAGCTCATTGTGTGATTATAGAACAAACTGACTTCATGAGTAAACTATAAAAAGACTTCCTGTCAGTTTCTCACCTTTAGATTTTGGGCTGGCAGGCAGCATCCTGAACACACGCACAGCTTGGTGGCCTTTGTTGATGCTCTTGTCTTTCACCCCCTCGATGTCAGGAAGCGAGTTCATTGCAGCGCGGAAGTTAACTTTCCATGTCTTTGGGTCACAAGTCTGACCTTCGACAAATTTCCCTGCAGAATGCATTTAGTTTAGTCTCAAGGAGGAATTGTATGTGTTATTATGTGCAGAGTTTGCGTGTGTATTCACACTTTCTCACCTGTGTGGATGGCCCATTGTTTGAACAGACTTGCGTCTTTATCCATCTCCCAGCCTCGTCGAGCTGCATGCTTCCAGGGGATTGAGAACATGGTCTTATTCTGGAAAATACAAAAGGAAACACTAAATTAGAACGATGGTTCAACATAGAACAAACTATACTTTTTTCTGTACAGCTCCACAATTCATCCCAGCACGTGGTTCAAACAAGCTACTCTACTAGCTAGTAACATGCAAATATTGTGGGGTCAGGTTAGAAACAAACATAAAGAAGGACACATGCAGCCTTCCAGATCACTTCCCTGATTAACATCAGTGGCACTCCAATTATATGTCTGTTACAGTAGTTGTTTCAATATACTAACTACACGCTTTCAGTAAATGTCATAATGCAATTTGTTTCAATAGGAAATAAACTTCTCACCTTGTCTATCCAAGTCACACCTAAGACTGAATTGGACTCGATCTTCTCCTGTAGCCATGGCCTCATCCTCATCCTATTCACGGGCATGTTTGCCTAAAATATGCAGCAACAGAAAAGAGGAGTATTTAGATAAATCAGGAATGCATTGTGATATATACAGCTCCAGTGAGAAGAAATCAACTCCCACTTCTGCCTGAGCGTTAAATTTAGTGCCCGTTAGCCGGGGTTCACAGCCAGGGCATGCAGGCGGAGTCAGAGCTACTTATGAAGGTCACAATATCAAAATGTATTTCCTTTTAGACTTGTATGGCTTTTGCATTGAATAAAATCTTCAAATACACGTGGACTCATTATGCAGTCCAAAAGTTAAAGAAAAAAAGTCTTGCAACTCGATGTTATTGGAGAGCGCGATCAAAGATCCGTGCGAGTGCACACACCTCCTCCTGCACTGCTGCGTTCATGCGACAGTCTACATATACATTCAAATAAGTCACTTTGTCTCTGAATCAACTCCTGTCAAAAAAAAAGCTATTCTAAACGCATGGTGTGCAAGAATAACAAAAACGTTACTATTAGAATAAATAAACGCATCACTACATTAGTTGTTAAGGCGTGTTAGAGGCTAACAAAGTTATCTCCCTGTACATGGATTCAAGATTTACAATACGTATTCTCAAAAGCAGCTCCCGGCAAGAAAAATGTTTCAATCTGAGGCATAACATGCAAACAGAAGTGATACATTGATATCAAATCACTTACAGATTATGCTTGTTCTGTGATGATCCGTATGAGGACAATTCTCAAGAATAGTCCAATCGGTTTAAGTTTCTTTTGTTTTGTTTTTACAAAGGAAGCTTCTCCTCGTCTTTGTCTTATCCACTTGGAGACCTGTCTTCATCTGAAGCGTGCACTGAGGGTTGACAGAAGAAGACCAAGTTTTATAGTGAGGATAGGACTATGGGTTTTCCCTGGTTGAACGAGGACAACGTCAACAAGCTGTAAAAAATGTCCGTCATGAAACATTGTTATTTTTATCATTTGGATTTATAATTTCAGTTTTATAGAGAGCAGTTAAAAATGCTCTTGTGGAAACATTACTTATCATGTTTATACTAATGCAACTTCATGCTTGTCGTGTTTATTTTTCAAACGCAAATTTACATATCGTGAATAGAGGAAGAAAAAGCAGGTTACACCAAACTACTTAATTTCTACCAGTCAAATAAGCATCTTTCAACGGGAATGACTTGCACTGTAAACTACTGATCTCATCTCTGCATATGTGCCCGTCAATCCCCACCTGTCTGACAAAAATGTGATTTAAAGACGCTACAGGATCAAATATAAAAATGTAGTTAGGTTAAGGTGCACACTTTTTACAGCGCTGCAAGCGCATGCGCAGCTGTCAGCCACTTTCAGCAGTAGACCTGTTTCCGAGAAATCATGCTGTTGAACGCAAAAGGAAGTTTATAACAACATGGATTGATTACTGTAGCTTGCAGCACGTATACTGGGCTGAACCACATACCTGAATGAGCCAACTCATCTGTATGTCACTCTCGTGTTTTTTAAAATATGTATCATGGGACAGTTCTGGAGACTTCGCTATTGGCCTGCTTATTGCAAACGTTTAAATATGTGCAGGTGTTGTCTCATGTTGAAGATTTTTTATTTAAGAATGAAATATTAAAGTATAACATGTATTGGTTTAATTAGTATATATATCAATATGCCATATACAGTACATAGTTATAACAAGAGGGATATCAATAATAATAATAATTATAATTTCCAGTATTAGGCTAGTAATATCAATTAGTAGTATGGAGATTGTGCAAAGTGTAGGCTACCTTATTAAAGTTAATAATATGCATATAAACTATCATTAAACTCCCTGCAGACAAACCCAAGCATTTATTTTAAAGTGTTTTGTAATTTAAAATTACACACATTAAAGATTAATCTGTAGTTTTTACTTTTAATTTGAATTTAAAAAAAAAAAGTGTAGTTTTCCCTCAAAAGGCTTTGCACACAACAATTAATCCAGACTTTAAAAAAGTTTCTTTGTTTGTATATCAGCTAACATCTCCTCATTATCATCACATTTCAATCTGTAAAGTGGATTAGTCTACTTATGCGGTTTACAGTCATCAACAGACACCTGGACAAACCTGAAAAGATTCTGCTGACATTTGAAAAGAATCTCATTGTTCTGCCAGCACAGTGGTTTAATAGGAAAATAAATTGGCAGACATATGCAGACATCATTTAATTTACTGCCATTCATTGATTGTGAGGGATGTCAACACTAAAGTGTGTTTTGCAACGACATTATTTTCTCAACATCTGAGGAATAATGGGGGAACCCCAGATATGGAAGGAGAAATAACTGATGCAACTAGAAAGAAAGATAAAAACTTTATTTAGAAATTGTTGTGCAACAGTTGCATTACACTGGGGCGGCTGTGGCTAAGGAGGGTAGAGTGACTGTCTACCCGTAGGACGGTTGGTGGTTCAATCCCCAGCCCCCTGCAGTCAGCATGTCAAAGTGTCCTTGGGCAAGATACCCCAAATTGCTCCCGATGGCCAACAGTGTGAGTGTGTGTGAATGGTTATCCCTACTGACGAGTTGATGTGCACCTTGTATGGTAGTCTCTGACTCTCTATGTGTGTGAATGACATGTGTTGTAAAGCGCTTTGAGTGCTCATAAAAGATTGGAAAAGCAGTCCATCTACCATTTACATACTGTATAATATCAACATTAAACTAGTTGCTACACATAATGAGAAAATACCACGTTAATCATTAACATTATTTATTGCAGTATCAGGCTGGATGCAGAACATCTTCTTCTCTGTCATGACGTCATACCTTCGTCTTTTCAACACTTTGTTGAAATAAGTAATAGTGGTTTGTTTTAAGTTAGTTCAATCCAGTTTATCCTGTTTGCTTGTTTGTTAAAAATAGAATATTGTTGTCCGCGGAGCATTTAAAGTCATCTATCTCTGCACATATAAACTTAAAGCCCTTCATAATAAAGAGTCAAATTCATTGATGAACAATTTTTTATTTTATGAAAAAACACAGACCAAAAAATACAACTATATACAAATATTGTTTACAAGTGAACTGCCTGAAGCAAACGACTGTAAGATATTGAAGTAGAGCTTTCACCAGAAGTTTATAAAATGTATTCTCATCCCTTAAAATGTAATGTACTGGTGCACATAACGGAAAACTGATATCAATTATTTGACACGATATATTAACTACCTGTTAAGCGCACTGAATATGATCTTAAATTTTTATATATCTTAATATTGTTTACCTTGCATATATTCATGGCTGAGTATGATCCTGTGCATGTCCTGCCTGAGCAAAAACAATTCCTGTTTTATTACAACTCATCGCTACAAAGAACTGAGCACCAAAATGCCTTGATCCAGCCAATAACATTGAAAATGAACAGCATGTGAGTTCTTCTAAAACAGTGCACTTCATAACTTCACACAAAGGTTGAGGGAAAGCTCTCTGAATTGCTGCCGACACTTCCCATCAGGAACTGGAGAGATGATGATGGGGATGGGTGTTTTCTCAACTGAGAAGGGGAGGATGGTGGGTGGGATGAGCTCTTTAAAAGTTCAAAGTGTCAAAGCACTATCCTGTCCAGAAGATCTCAATGCATGGGCATAATTTGAAACATGTTGTTCCAGAGGTTGTCTGTGGGATTTGAGAAGTCTGAGCCCAAAGTTGTGTAATGTGGCATCTCATCTAGCTCGTCGACTGTAAAACAAACAGAGGAAATCCAAGGTCAGGATGGTGAAGAACAATATACATTATGTTATAAAGTACTAAACATTTCATAAAGTGACATTTGTCGTCTCAGATTGGATTTTAAATTGTGTTATGAACTTGACCCGCGTACTTTAAAGACGTGGACATTCATCAGGCAGAAAGGCTACTAAATTGCATTATGGGAAATGTAGGATCCAGTGTTTTTGACTCTTAAAAGGGACTAAAAGTCAGAATATCTCAGACTCTGCTGAAATACACATTTACATCTAGATTTCTCTTAAGGCATTATGTTGTACATGAATATAAAGACAGTTCTCCATCCAACCCATCAACTAGTAACATTTACCTGAGGAAGAATCACTCCACTGGCTCCCTGGACTGGTGCATGCTTCATTGCTCAGGAACCCCTTGTAGTCTAAACTGCTTGTCGTCCAGTTTGAATCTTTCTCCAGTTGCTGGCAAATCTGAAAGAGCAACACTGGACTGAGTATGGCTATAATATTTTGAGCAATTTAGCTTATCTTATTGTTTTGGGTATTCATACAAAAGCCAAACAGATTAAGACAAACATGGGTATTCCTGTCAATGAGAAATGCATGCTGGGTGCCAAAGGCAATGCTTACCTGGATTATGTCGTCGGTTAATTCGTACGCTGGAAGATCTGAGCAAAGAGAGAGGGAGAAAAAAGAGACGGGGACATGAGTACAGCACTGATATCATTCCATCTGAGTGAATTAACTTCACTTATAGTAAACCATTTATTAGAAAGTGTATCATATGTGTTGTTTTCTTACCGTGCTCGGGTGAAACTTGAAATCTGTGGCTGAATGGAAAGCTAGAGTCGATCTCCACTGACGAAGACCAGTCAGGAACTTCAGATGGAGCCATAAATGAGAAATCTGCAAAGATGGTAAAATATAGAATTAAATACAATTTATTCTCAAGCATTAAATTACAAATTCAAGGTTTGCCTTCACTGCACCCTGGAACCTAATACTAACAATGTATTATCTATGTACTTGTTTGACCGTTCTCACCTGGCTGCTCAGTGTGCACTGTGCTGTCGACTGTGTTCTCCTGAGTGAACGAAGAGTCTTCCGGTGTCGACTCTTTCATGGGAAACTCGGTATTACTGCAATCCGCTTCTTCCTCCATCTTGATCACTGAGCTCTGCAGAGGCCAAGATAGTCACATTCAGTGAGATTTATGAAATTTCCATGAGATTAAAAAAAAAAACACACATCTGCAGCTGTAATTCTAGCTATTGCACAGATGCCATTAAAATATCCTGATGTTATAATATATTCTAATGTGAACTGGCTATGTATGCAGACAACAGTCTAATATCCCTGAAGCAGCACAAAAGTAGAACGGTCATAAGATATCTGCAGTATTTACCTTCTTTTTTGGCTTTGTTTCCTTTGCTTTGCTTTGTTTATCTGTGCAGATGAAAGAAAGACATGTTGATCACTTAAACAGCTCATTGTGTGATTATAGAACAAACTGACTTCATGAGTAAACTATAAAAAGACTTCCTGTCAGTTTCTCACCTTTAGATTTTGGGCTGGCAGGCAGCATCCTGAACACACGCACAGCTTGGTGGCCTTTGTTGATGCTCTTGCCTTTCACCTCCTCGATGTCAGGAAGCGAGTTCATTGCACACCGGAAGTTGGCTTTCCATGTCTTTGGGTCACAAGTCTGACCTTCGACAAATTTCCCTGCAGAATGCATTTAGTTTAGTCTCAAGGAGGAATTGTATGTGTTATTATGTGCAGAGTTTGCGTGTGTATTCACACTTTCTCACCTGTGTGGATGGCCCATTGTTTGAACAGACTTGCGTCTTTATCCATCTCCCAGCCGTGTCGAGCTGCATGCTTCCAGGGGATTGAGAACATGGTCTTATTCTGGAAAATACAAAAGTAAACACTAAGTTAGAACGATGGTTCAACATAGAACAAACTAAAGTTTGAGCACAAATGTTCAAATATTGCAAGAGGCTGAACTGAGCATCTAACTTGTGGGCTACTGTTAACAGTTTTCTATTGCATTACCATAAATTGTCTAAAAATATTATTTGCCTTAGCACAGTCGAAGTAGTCAGGGAAGACACAACACACACACTAGACAAGCTTTTGTCATTATCTTTAGTCTGAACCACAGCATGTCACATTTGGAAGAGATACATTTGGTATATCTCCCACTGCAGCTCCACAATTCATCCCAGCACGTGGTTCAAACAAGCTACTCTACTAGCTAGTAACATGCAAATATTGTGGGGTCAGGTTAGAAACAAACATAAAGAAGGACACATGCAGCCTTCCAGATCACTTCCCTGATTAACATCAGTGGCACTCCAATTATATGTCTGTTACTGTAGTTGTTTCAATATACTAACTACACGCTTTCAGTAAATGTCATGTACATGAACCAATGCAATTTGTTTCAATAGGAAATAAACTTCTCACCTTGTCTATCCAAGTCAGACCCAAGACTGAATTGGACTCGATCTTCTCCTGTAGCCATGGCCTCATCCTCATCCTTGCCACGGGCATGTTTGACTAAAATATCTAGCAACAGAAAAGAGGAGTATTTAGATAAATCAGGAATGCATTGTGATATATACAGCTCCAGTGAGAAGAACTCCCGCATCTGCCTGAGCGTTAAATTTAGTGCCCGTTAGCCGGGGTTCACAGGCCAGGGCATGCAGGCGGAGTCAGCGCTACTTATGAAGGTCACAATATCAAAATGTATTTCCTTATTAGACTTGTATGGCTTTTGCATTGAATAAAATCTTCAAATACACGTGGACTCATTATGCAGTCCAAAAGTTAAAGAAAGTCTTGCAACTCGATGTTATTGGAGAGCGCGATCAAAGATCCTCCTGTACTGCTGCGTTCATGCGACAGTCTACATATACATTCAAATAAGTCACTTTGTCTCTGAATCAACTCCTGTCAAAAAATAAGCTTTTCTAAACGCATGGTGTGCAAGAATTACAAAAACGTTACTATTAGAATAAATAAACGCATCACTACATTAGTTGTTAAGGCAGTGTTAGAGGCTAACAAAGTTATCTCCCTGTACATGGATTCAAGATTTACAATACGTATTCTCAAAAGCAGCTCCCGGAAAGAAAAATGTTTGAGGCATTAACATGCAAACAGAAGTGATACATTGATATCAAATCACTTACAGATTATGCTTGTTCTATGATGATCGGTATGAGGACAATTCTCAAGAATAGTCCAATCGGTTTAAATTTGCTTTGTTTTAGAAAAAAAAAGGAAGCTTCTCCTCGTCTTTGTCTTATCCACTTGGAGACCTGTCTTCATCTGAAGCGCGCACTGACGGTTGACAGAAGAAGACCAAGTTTTATAGTGACGATAGGACTATGGGTTTTCCCCGACTGAACGAGGACAACGTCAACAAGCTGTAAAAAATGTCCGTCATGAAACATTTTTTTTTTATCATTTGGATTTATAATTTCAGTTTTATAGAGAGCAGTTAAAAATTGCACCGTAAACTACTGATCTCATCTCTGCATATGTGCATGTCAATCCCCACCTGTCTGACAAAAATGTGATTTAAAGACGCTACAGGATCAAATATAAAAATGTAGTTAGGTTAAGGTGGACATTTCTTACAGCATGGCAGGCGCATGCGCAGCTGCCAGCCGCTTTCAGCAGTAGAGCTGTTTCCGAGAAATCATGCTGTTGAATGCAAAAGGAAGTTTATAACAACATGGATTGATTACTGTAGCTTGCAGCACGTATACTGGGCTGAACCACATACCTGAATGAGCCAACTCATCTGTATGTCACTCTCGTGTTTTTTAAAATATGTATCATGGGACAGTTCTGCAGACTTCGCTATTGGCCTGCTTATTGCAAACGTTTAAATATGTGGAGGTGTTGTCTCATGTTGAAGATTTTTTATTTAAGAATGAAATACTAAAGTGTGACATGTATTCGTTTAATTATTATATGTCAATGTGTCATATACAGTACATACACATACATACACAACAAGAGGGATATCAATAATTATAATAATAATAATAATAATAATAATAATAATAATAATAATAATAATAATAATAATTTTCAGTATTAGGCTATCAATTAGTAGTATGGAAATTGTGCAACGTGTAGGCTACCTTATTAAAGATAATGATATGCATATAAACTATCAATAAACCACCTGCTGACACACACATGAACATGGGACCTAAGCATGCATGGGACCAGCCCTTTTGTATAAACAGCGAGTGAGCAGAGAAGTAGGGCATTTACAAGAAATGATGTAGTAATTTCAGTCACCAGCAGGAGCAGTGTGGAACAGGTTTGAATGTGTGCCGTGCAGTATGGTGATCTGAAGCCCGGATGATAACAACGTGGGAAGGAGCAGTAGTGAACTACACGGAAGCAGCAGCTGTGTGTGCTCAGTAAGGCAGGCAGCAGAGCTCTTTACACATATACATTCACCAAGAGCGCAAAACTGCAATGGAAAGAATGAAAATGACAAGACACAATGTATATTCAAATATTTTATTATGCCTTATTATACATTTTGAGTTCCGGTGCTCGGGTTTCTCACTTTTTATTGCTATATAACATCATAAGTGCACACACCTCGCTTGCTCCTTGGGAATTTGGGAAACTCCACACCGGTGTCGTCCATCTAAGGTGTTCCCGCGTGCTGTGTTTGCGCGCTCGCGCCGTCTGTGTGCGTGCTCGAGCTCGCGCCTGGAAGGGAATAGCAGGGAGTTTTCCTGCGGAGTTTTCACCGGCAGTCAGTGTGTGGGATTTCCCAATGAAAGCAGAAATCTGGATTTGTAGGGGAAAATCATCCCAATTTTCCCTCCAACTATTGTTGTCAACTCCCTGTTTATGAATAATAGTAGTGTGGAGAGAAACACGTGATTTATAGGAATTCACTAGAGTGGCAAAGGCAAAACGCAAGCAACTGTGTAGGGTTTAGTCTCAGATTGGACTGTGTTGTGTTTTCTGAATTAGTTATTTTAAAAAGGCACTAACTTTTGAGTATTAGACTATAATGGTGGTGCCTTACCTGTGGGCAAGATACATCTGTCTCAATATTAATCAGATAGGAGAGATTTAAAAACTCAAAAACAATTAGGCCTTATAGACTAAACATAGACATCTCTGTGCAGTGTTAGCATGTAATTGTGTTAAAACACATCTTTGGGTTTTATTCATTTATTTAAATGTATTTCTTCAACAATATCTAACAAACATAAAAATATTATCCTTAGACCAGTGATCGTATATGTTGTACTGTCCTTGTTAAACTGCATTTAAGGTGTTTTCACACCTATAGTGACACATTCCTACATGTATTGCACCCTGTGCATACAGGTACAGTGATTCTGATTATTTAGGCCACCTGCATGGGTAAGACAGTAATTTGAGGCTTTGGGATGAGACTAGCAGCTTGAGTATTGAATCTTCCTCTGGACCATCTGCTTTGACAGCTCGCTGACTCTGGATCAAGTCAAAGCCTTCGTTAGTTAGCCAGCAATTACACTGTGACCTCATGTAGGTGGGAGAGTGGGGGCATAAACAGCAGGTTAGAGTATCTACTTTTTGTTTCAGGTAACATATTTTAGCCCATTTGATCAGAATTGTATGAGGATTTAGTCTTGCTTGGATTTTTGTACGCATGCTTTTCATTTAAATCCCACAGGTTAATGTCTTTTTTGTTTAACTATAATTGATTGACATTTCTGTTTCCCTTCTGCCTTTGTGGTTTCTTATTTGCTAACTTACAAAATATTTTTTATATCAAACACCTGCCAAAGCACCTGCAGTGACCCACCCATGTCACATAGCTATTTGGTAAAGTATAAAGTTAACATAATAATTTACAAGAAGTCCTGGGGGAAAGAAATTGTCCTAATTATGTTGAAAAATAGTCGTTATTTTCCCTATAATTAGAAGCAAATACACAGCTCAAAACATAGGTTTTCTTTTCCAGGAAACTTATAGAACATTTAAAATGTATGTATCCATAAAATAAAATGATGAAATAAGATAAAATGTGCTAAAATGAGAAAAGAAGAATCCGTCCTCGAAAATACCAAGACATTCATGGCCCATGCTTCCATAAGCAACGTCCTGAACGTTGGACGGTTTTCCCCTCAAGTTTGTGTTGGTTTGTGACTCTGGGGTTGGTGGAGAGAGGGAGGGAGTAAAGAAGGTGTGGAACAAAGAGGGATGAGTTGGGTGGGGTTAGAGAAAGGCAAGATAAAAGAGAGGTAAACAAAGGAAGTTATTGCAACAAGTTCTACAACAATTGCTTAAAAGCTTTACAGACATGAATTAACAGGTGGCTTTTCCATAAATGGTTTTAAAGTGTAGCACCCTCATCAGTCCAGTAGGTGTACTGTTTGTTAGAGACACACCACAGAGACACTATGCACCATCCTTTGAAAGTGCATCAAGAGTAGACTAGAAATGTTCTTATAAAAGTAACCAGGTATAGGGAGGGCTGGAAATAGTACTCAGATCCTTTAAGTACAAGTACCAATACCACAATGTAAAAATACAACAAGTAAATGCTGCTTAAGTAAAAGTACAGACGTTTTATAAACTAAATTGACTTCATTAATTTCATTATATTATATTAATTAATACGTCAGACTTGTGAAATATTGGAGACTTTTACCTGATTTTGTCAGAAACTGATATTTAAAAAATAATTGGAGGGAAATTTGCTCACAGTGAAACTGCTAACAACCCGTAGACATCTGAAACGTGACAATGAGCCCCAACTAGACACCGCTTTTTAAGCTTTTCAGTAAGAGATCACGAGCCAAAAAGGTTGGGAACAACAGGCTTTATCTTTGTCAATGCATTATATTAAATAAACATATCTTGTGTTTTTTGCATGTATGAAGTAGCATGAAATGATAGTACTCAAGTAAAGTTCAAGGACCTCACATTTGTACTCAAGCACTTTATTGTCATCATAAACATATTTAAGTTTCCTTTTCCCTGTTTCCCTCAGTTAATAAGCTTTCGGTGGGATCATGGGATTTGAATGACCTTAAATTAGAATAACTATGGAAGCAAGTTGTTTTAACTTTAAGTGTTTGTACACCGTGTAATACTCTGATTGTGTTCCTTACACTTTCATGTTTTGTGTTGGATTAAATCTGTGGTTTTGTTTGCTGTTTTGTTCTTTGGATGAATATTTGGACAAGTGTGTTACAGTAGATATCTCCTCTGATTCCTTACAAGGAATGGAGTTAGTTCTCTGAGTTGGTACTCTCCATGAGGTTATTTGTCCTCTTAACACCAAAATAAATCTGTTTTATCCTCTTCGGTGATCTTATGATTCCACTTATCCACACAATTCTAAAAGAGCTCTTACTAACCCATTCATAAGTTTTATTCATTTGCTTATTTACTTTGTTTTGCTTCAGTATCGTGATGTCATTGTTTGCTCACGCCATGATTGTTAGTTTGTTTAGCCATGCCAGCCGTAGTTGAGGTCACGTTGACTCTAAATGTTAGTCTGTGTGTTGGTCAGTCCACCACTTTGGACCAGAACTCATTTTTCTCAACAACTGTTCAATGGATGACCTGTCCTGAAACCTTTTACAGATGTTAATAACACACAGGATGAATCACAGCCTGATTTTTCATTTTTTTCCTAGACTGGATTCCAACCACTACTTGAACTTATTTAAACTGTTTACCAATCAAATTGAACTCTGTCTCAGCGTAATACTTAGTCAAAAAACGAAGGTCTCAGTCAGAAAGATCACTGGAGAAGTTTGAAGTCTGATACAATAGAGTTTAATCTCATGTACAAGTACAAAAATCAACTCATGAGAACATCCCCGGAGATGCACTGACCCCCTGGCCTGAAGCTGCCTCTTCTTATACCCAACTTCACATACAAAACCAAGGTTGTAGTCTAAAAGGTTGTAGAGTGGTGCTGAGTCCAGTAAATTAACCTGACATATTCTGGCCTACGCCCTTTGACTCATCACCTGGCATGGCTGTTCTGCCCTCTACACGTATCTCTGGGTCTCCTCTCCAGTTGACGCTAGCTCTGCCATTTTAGCAGGTGTCTGGCCTGTTAATCTCACCTTCATCATATACTCAGGACTTCTTTACCTCTTCACTCTTACCCCACTAATGCTGTTATTCAGGCCATTCTCCAAATGTTTACAGAGGCTGTTCTCTCACACTTTCATTGATCATGATTGAATATTACACATGTATATATATATATTCATAATACAAACCATATACTTAGTAAAACCTACTACAATTATGTACTAATAAAACCTATTACAGAACACACTTTTATTACACCCTATAATAAAACGCATACTTATTAGCCACAACATAGCATGCTAACATGCTAACTAATATGGTGAACGTGGCAAACAAAATTAGACCTGCTTAACATCAGCTTGTTAGCATTGTCATTGTGAGCATGTTAGCATGCTGACATTAGCATTTAGCTCAAAGCACACCTGCTGTATGCCTAAATACAGCCTCACAGAGCTGCTCACGTCTGCACCCCGAGTTGTGTTAACCAACAGTTCGGTTGTGAAATTTCAACCACAATTCATTTTATCAAAACTTTACAAAACCTAAATGTATACATGCACATAAGTCAAACTAGCTCCTAGGATATCTCTCTTGCTCATAAAACATAATAATGTCACTGTTTGGACCATTTTATGTTAAAAAGAAAATTACATTTTGACTTTTTGGAATTCACAATTTATTACCATCCTGTCAGAGGAGGGAAAGTTCATCTCTGGTAATGATCACTTTTGACCTTTGACCTTAACATAAACCTACCATACCATGTGGTAATATGATAACATTTTAATTTTAGTGTTATATTTCACATACCGAGCAGGATCTTTTCCCCTCTTGCGTGTACTTTGATCACATTGCAAAAATAAATAAACTAGTATCGGCGCCCTCCCCTAAACTACATTCACTGTTCTGGAGTCCTGCTGGCCGATCACAGGTAACTTTGTTAAGATGTCCAAACTACATTGAGATAAATAGACTTTGTGTTTGTAATTTGATTATTTCCCCTCCTTGTTCATCTATTTGACCATTTTCCCTCCCTCTCAGTCAATGAACAGCTTTACTTTTTGACCCAGTGCACCAGATAATTCTTTGCTCTCTGGCTTGTGGGTTTTCTCTGCAGTAGGATCACGGAACAGAAGAAGAACAGGAAGGTGGCGTGTGGCTCTGCTGCGAGTCACAGATTAGAGGTCCTGACGAATGACCCATTTAATAAGGTCAGTCACGTGAGACATGCACAATAAGACATAAGCGTGTTGGCCACTACTAGAGACGCTTGTAAAGGAGTTTTGTGCTCAAACTCAAAGATTGAGTCAGTGAACTAATAGCTAGGGCACACATAGATGTGACTTATCACATGCTTTTAATATTAAATATTCAGACAAAGTTGCCTGGTGTTGCACGGAAAAACGTGCATGTGGCGTTAAAGGTATTCAGTATTCACAACGCAATTTATTTTTTGCTAATAAATATAGTTAGGGGATGAAATTGTGTTAAAATTAAATAATCAAATAAAAGTCAAAGCAGCCAGTCAATACTTAAATAACATGTGATGCATTCACATACCAGTTTGAACATGCTTGAGATAACAGGATAGAAAATGTAATCACTTTAAATGTAACCACTGAAGTGCCAGCGAGCTAAAACAGTGAGCTCCCCTAATGCGCAAATGACAAAAATAAACAAAATAACAAAAATCATATTAATTTAAAATTATATGTAATACTGTTTTCTATCTCATCCCTGATGTCAATGATTCACCGCCTCTGTCCCTATGTCCTAGGCCCTTCTCAAGGTTACTTTAGTTCATTGGGAGTGTCTTACTGTACCACGTGATACTGATGCAAAGTTACTCTGTGTCAAAGCTGTGCTCAGCTGCAGGGGACGTTCAGGCTGGATGGTGTGATGTGCATGGACCGAAATAACACAGCTTCTTTTCAAATAAAACAATATATATAACGTTTAAAAAATATATGAAAATACTCAGATATATGTTTTACTAACAAGCATATTTACTCATGGTATGTTTTTTTTGTTTTGTTTTAAAAAATTCATAGCCCGGTTTTTAGGAACGATTTCACAGATTTTCAAGATTATTTTACCACCAATATAATAATAATTTAAATACATCTTGGTTTCATAACTGTGCATCCAGAAAATACATTTCATCCCCAGTAACCTTGGCGTCCATTGCATCTTCCGTCCGACCTAAAAGCCCTTTCATTTCAGCAGGGGTGTCATTGCGCAGCAGCCAACTAGGTGAAGGTGGAAAATCCACCAGGAGGAAGGATGCTCTAATAGGCTGGGGTTTGTTTCTTCAGTCAACACGTTTTGCTCCACATTAAAAATCCGCTGGACATCGCCATCTCCTGCCCAGCTCCCCCACTGTGGTCCGTCTCAGATATATTGTCGCCCCCCCCTCCTTAATCTCCCAGATTGTCGGCGACTTGCTGCAGTCGATGCTGCAGTTTTGAGCCGCTCCTGCACTGGGACAGCTGACTCGATGAGAAAGACATGCTCGCATTCGTTTTGGTGTCTGGCTCGCTCTGGATTATATTAGGTGAGTTTTTAATATCTGTCAGTGTTTTTTAAATTCATTTCTATGATTTAGCGTCGCGTGGATGGGGCTATAATAGGCGATGCACCTGTCTCGCAGAGGGCTGAGGCGCATCGTGTGTCATTCACTGCCGGCTTTTTCCATTCATCAAGCATTGTGGTATTTCTATTCTTTTGGCAGAACCTACTTCGTCGAGTGTTTAATCATATTTCTGCAGTTTGCCTGCACGGTAATGACGCCAGTGACATTTTCTCAGACTACACGTGAAAGAACCCAACATGGATGCAAAGGTGTAACATCTCGATTTTAGCAGGCTTTAGCTTCAACCACAATGCATTCCTGCTCCAGGGTTGTTAGCTCAACATGGAGGGATGCTTCTAGTTTGGCTTTACCTTTTAATAAGGTACGATGGGGGGGGGGGACAAACTGCCATGCGGCTCAATACATGCGCCTTATTCTGCAGATCAGTTATTTAATTTCCGCGTCGAAGTATGAGTTTTATATGGGCAATCCAGCCATTAAATAAATGGCTGTTCTCACTATAAGCCAAATGGGATCAAACGTGTGCATTTTTAGGCCGGCCAGCTGCTAAGGTCGTGTGACATTGTGCGTAGAAACCGGACACACGTCATTAAATAGGAGTGCACAGCCTGTCTTTCCCAACCTCCTGCTGTAGCTCGTGTTTCCACCTCAAGGATGCTGTAACAAACATCAACCTCCCATACTTATATTTGATACTAAAGATGTCAGTTTATAAGGAAGCCGGTTGTGAAACTCAGCGTTTTGTATGTGTGATGTCCTCCGCCATGCCTCAGTCGGTGATGGAGGGAGGGAGGATGAAGAGGATGAGGAAGGATGACGCGCTGCAATTGGCCGCATCTGATTGGACGGAGCTGTCCAGGCGATAGGGGTGCTGAAATCCTGCGGCCTACCGGCAAACTAGAGAGCACAGCATGCTCAGCTCTAACCGACTGAACCCACCCCCACCCCGGTTTAAAGAGCGAGTTTAGGGGCATCGACTCGTTTCACAGTCGTTGACCTCTAGTTGTCTTTAGTATAGAGATTTGCGTTAAAGATATAATCCCATTCGACATGTGTTTGATAGTAGTGTTAAAGAGCAGATTAGAGGCACAATAGCGAAGGGTTATTGCTTTTATGCAATGTGTCATGAAAGAATAAATGCTCAGTGAAGGATTTGTTTTAATGGCAGAAGATTACAGCAAGGCTAGGTTTTAAAAGCAAATAGACCTAGGTGAGTATAGGTCTTCAGCAGCTGCTGCACGATTGCTAAATGACAAACAACCAGTAACAGTGGAGATTTAGGTTGGTGCATGAATATTAAAATCTGCTGTTACAGTTGTTGTATATTTAATAAGGGAGCAGCCAATCAGAATCGAGGCGCAAAGTTGTTTAAAACTATATATTACAAAATATACACTACAGTGACTCTGAATGGGGCATCTTGGGGAGATTCATGACACCTTAAAGCTGTCAGCACATCCCAACACCCTGCTGCTCGTGAATATAAATAATTCATTTTAATCAGCATATAGTGCCGCCCCACACAGCGTGTAAACCTATTCTTTTTCCCTACTCAATATTTGATAAAAAAGGATGGCGGTAGAGTTGCACTACCCTTTGGCATATAATAACCAATCATGTTTTAGTATTGTAGCTCCTCTGCTTATCATATCACACCCACCAGAGGAATAATGAGGTGTAAGTGTTTAAGTTTTACATGTTGCCTTTTTGTCATTCAAATAACTTTTTGGATGGTATCAGATCAGAGAATGAAACACGACGGAGGGAGGGAGGGAGTCAGAGGGAATGTGAAAATGTTGAAAACCTGCAAATTAAAGAAACACTGCATGACTGCACAATCTGACGGAATACATGTCGAGTGTTGCCTGCTGTTTAATAAATGCCTGTCATTGTGCACTTCCACAGAGTGTTATGACTTATGAGGCAAGTTGTGTGTATCTCAGCAAGACACATTCCTGTAGTTACATGTGTTGTTTTTTTCTGACTTTAATTATTTGTCATGGTAGGGATTTTAAGATTACATAAACACTACTTTAAAAACTCAATCGTGGTCTAATCAATATTATCAGCCAGTCTGGATGCTCTCAGATCCACATGGCAGCTTTCTCTCTGAGTGGCGTATTGCTGTTTCAGCATTCAGTGCATCCTCTTCCTCATATTGTGGGATGCTGGGCAGTAATGGCTCAGACCAAAGTGCTGAAACAGTCCATCTGCCTATCACATGCCCAAGTAGTTTCCTTATAGATCAGCCTTCAGAGTAACGTACAATGATGCTCGTCCTGAAAAAATGTTTTCATCTAAAAGAGAATTATTTCCTTATTCCTCAAAAAAAGAACGATGTAGAGAAAGAAGGCTTTCACCAGGAAGCAGTAATATGAAGCCGTTAGCCTGGTGGTTGTTCATCATCCTTTAAACTTGAGCCGCACCAACAACCATCCCCATGAAAGGATGCACATGCACAGAGACTGACAATTGAACTTGTTTTTCCCTCTCCCATAAATTACATCATGGCCCTGAAAAGAATCGTCCATAACACCTGAGGTTGAGTCTCACAAGCTCTCATTTGATAGTCAAAATCAAACTGGGAGCAGACTAATTTGTTGTCAGTGTGTGTAATTTGTTACATGTGCATACGTCAACCGTGTAAGCAGAAGTGTATTTGCATGTGTGCCCACTCATGTATGTGTATTGTGTGTCACTATGCCAGTGTGCGCAAGTGTTTCTTTAGTGGAGGGGAAGAGGAGGGCTGCATGTGTAAGTAGGGGGAGGATGTATGAGAGAGAGAGAGAGAGAGAGAGAGAGAGAGAGAGAGAGAGAGGGAGAGAGAGAGAGAGGAGAGAGAGAGAGAGAGAGAGAGAGAGAGGGAGAGAGAGAGAGAGAGAGAGAGAGAGAGAGAGAGAGAGAGAGAGTGGTGGAGGGAGGGGTGGGTGTGGTGAGAGAGCGCAGCGTCTGTCGAGCTGAAGGTGGTGTGATACGGAGGCCAGCCAGGCCCAAACTAGGCCAAAACGCATCTAGCTGCCTTCCTCTTGCTTGCCTCAGCTTAATCTGGCCAGAGGCAATGTGAAGGTAATCACTAGTTTGCACAGGGTGATGTGATATCCGCAAGAGGCCTCTTAAGTCACCACATACACACCACATACACACACATATACAAAGACATACATCACGCCTCACTGGCTGCATGGCTGCCTCCGACGCCTTTGTAAGTGCCGCCTTGACGCCAGCGGTTTTAACCCTCCTGCAATGCAATTACATTTTAGATTTCTGCCTGACTTGCCTTTTTTTTTTTTGCCTTTGCGAGCTCTGTTTGTCTCTTTTTACTTTAACTTCAGTGCTGCATTTTTGTATTTTATTTATAGCAGTCCTTCCTGCTTTATCATACTTCTTTCCTCTGCAGCTCGTATCTTTCACTGACGTTATGTTATGAATGATAATTGCAAGAAAGCGTGGCTGTTTCGTGCACACAGGATGTAAACTGTTATACTACAGTGACAATGACAGGAGGAAGTTGTGGTTGACTCATGAGGGGTGGTCTCAGTAGAGGAATGGCAGAGAGATATAAGGATGAGTGAGTGGGAGAGAAGGTGATGTGCAAGGAGGATTAAGCATTGGTGGTTAAAAAGAAGAAGCAATAGCAAAAAGAAAGATGAAATGCATTGAAGCCGGGCAATAATAAGAGATATCTTTAAATAGAGTGCGGTTGTGAGGTTATTACTGGTCATCCGCCTCTGTGCTAATAGGCAGTAATCTCCCCACGCTGGACTCTAATCATTGGTGATGGCCCTCAGATGGGCCGATGAGGCGGGACTTAAGAACGCAGGGCTGCGTTTCCTCCACTTTAAGCCCCAGAGGTCACAGGAAGTCTAGCTGGCCCATTCGCAGGCCCTCATCCCTGCATGTGTTGCAGCAACACTGCACCAAAAATATTTCTAAGTGGAATTTATTCCTGAGAGATGAAAGAGCAAGTGTCCTCATGAACAGCTGACATAAAAGTATAGATGAGGAGTCGCTGCATTCTTGATGCAACAGAGGTTCTAATAATCAATATTACTCACGATGTTAAAATGGACTTAATAAAGTGACTCCAACCTTTCACAGGTTCTCAAGGGAGCGATTATTCAGAGCCACTTTAAATGAGCCATTTGTGGAAACATGTATGTCAGCCAAATTCCTATCCCAAAATACTGCCACTTCTGGACCACATTTAGCTTCTGTGTGAGTGGATACAGCTGGGAATGGGCTTCTTCAATCTGTAATGTTCAAGTCAAGAGCAATGGTTAAATTAATCTTACACCTCAGTATATCCAAGTGCAAACTAAGCCTTTTGTGTGAGTTGATAAGCGTTAGGATCCTCGCACTCATACATTGTAGTTGAAGTCACGTTATTCATCTTAAGCTAATGTAAGCTCGTTTAGACTGTTGAGTCGATATGTACAGCTGTTAAGATTATACTTGCTTGTTCAGATCCATCTTATAGCTGAAATATTGGCCCATGCTCACAGTTGTGCTCCATCCTGACATCCTCTAGCATGTACAACAAGTTCAAATGTTTATTTCTTTTTTAACCCAGCTGTTCATGCACAGTATGTGCACTACATGTTTTATAATAGACACTTTGTATTATGTTCCCTCAGTTCAGTATTTGCACATCTGTCAAGACGTTCTATCCAAGTGCATAGTGATGTGTACAAACTAGATAAACTGAAGGAATCCAACCTTCCCGTGGTAGCACAAACAAGATGTGGTTGAGCATCTAAATGCATCATTCAGTTGAGAAAGTTGACTTTTAAATTACACTTGTACAAAAGAACTTAAAAACGTAACCACCTTTTTCTGAACTTTCAACCATGCTTACAGTCTTCATCTTTATTCAGTTGTCTTCACGTTTATTGTAAGTACAAGTTTACAGCAGTGTCTTACAATAAATCTTTATTACTGCTTTGTAGTTGCGATCCAGATTACTTTGAAGCACTCATATCTATATCCCACATTTTGGCATGTATTTATCTTTACAGGGATTGTCCTGTAAAATGTAATATTGCAGTGTCCTTCATCCTACGCATTAATTTGTCAAACTAAACACCTGCACTGTAAATGCAACAGGGATTTCCGTTGAGGAACGATGAAGATGACCCACTTTTCATGGTGTGATTCCACAAATTAGAGGTCTTTGAGTTCACAAGCTCACAAAGGTCATTGTTGTTGCTGACCTGCTGTTCTTCTATCAAACCAGCTGAAGCAACAATCTCTGTAGAAGGCAACAGGGATGGACTTAAAGACCCATATGTGCACGTGCGTGTTAGTGTGTACCTGGGGTGTGTTATTTATGTGACTGCAGGACAGAGAGCTGGACACCAAACAAAGCCATCGGCTGCAGTGGAGAGGAGGTTGAAACAGCTGAGCAAATGACCAGGGTCATTTATATAGTCATTCATAGTCGTGCAAATGCAAGCACACAACCTGCCTCAAAATATTAAGGTACATTTTTAATTACATTTTAATGTCAAATATGAGCGACTTTCATTCTGACATTAAAACTGTAAAGGCTGCACGCTCAGATGTGGCCTTCAGATGCCTGAATGCACCCCCTCCCTTAATGAGACTGTGCTGAGAATGCACCTCAGAGTCTCCTTGAGTGGCGCACTGGGTTGTCATCCAAATTAGGGGAAAAGACAACCGTAAATCGGACAAGCTTTTCATGTCGTTGTGGTGTCTTCAGTCTGGAGTTATTTACTTCCAAAGGAGTCAGACTTTGAAATGGGACACAGACACTCTGTATAGTGGAGGGATAATTGATTCTTTAAGACCTTTCACTACCTCCCACCCAGCACTGAACCCTGCTGTCTCACTGCAGACTACACTACTGTTTAAGAGGAAGCAGAAGTGTACAGTGTAGGTTTAAGTGAGTCATCAGAAGTTGGCACGATCATTGTATGTCAGATTATGCTAAAAACATTTCCTGTTCTGTCTTGTTCTCATGTCTGATCTTCTATACCATAAGAAAACTGAGAGTCAAACAGGAAGAGAAGAGAGCAGAACAAATAGAGAGAGTGACAGTGATGGGTGGTTAGATTTTTTGCATCTCTCCTGGAGGCCAATTAGTTGTCTGGCAGACTGTGAGTTTCCTGCTGCTGTCGGGCTTTGTCGTGGTATGAGGATGTTGTGTGCTCGCATATCTCAACTGTCATTTTTTACTGCTTCAAACTTTGTTCCTTTACAAACAGGTTCCAGATGAGGGTGTTTAATTATGAGTCCGCAGATGTTCCTGATGTTTTCCCACCACAGCACAAAAATGTTGAAAGTTTCCAAAATCTGTGTTTTGCTCCCACGCAAATGCTTTGCAGAGATGGGCAACAGAGACGTAGAGTTTGTTACAACATGAGCTCCATGTACTTATTAAATCAACAGGAAACTTAAACTGCTTCATATAATACAGTTGAACAAATAACATCAGTAAAGTTCTATATAAAATCAAGTCTTACAGACTTTTTTATTCCTGCAAGTCTGTTAAGCCACATCCAGCCTCCCCTTTTGCAGCTATTTGCACATTGGTGTCAGTAAGCTATGGAGGGGAGTCTGTCTATATATAGTGTTGTTTCCCCTCCTCTGCCTCTCTTTTCAAACACTGTGCCTCTGTCACCACTGCAGCCAAGCCTTATCGAACACAACTCACAGCACATGCAGTGAGCTACGTCACATGTACGTCATCTTAGCACCCAATGTCTTATTCATTCCCACAGTGATGCACAGAAGTTTAGTTTATAAAGAACATTTTGACTTTGCTGTGATTTCAAAAATCAATCAAGCATGCAGGAAGCATTTTGTCGATGTTGGCTCATGTCTGAGAGCAGTGAGGTTTGTTTTGTTTTTTTATACGACACTGTTCTGCTGTTCGTGTCCTGTTGGCACGACAACGACATGGAAATGATCTTGTCAGCGTGTGTGTGTGTGTGTGTGTGTGTGTTGTGCTGCCTGCCTGTCTGGTGCTTTGTCATTGATCTTCCTGTCAGAACTGCTCAGATATCAGCTCTACTGTAATATGGAACAATACACTATGAGATGTAGGATATTTAGCTTCTGCAAAGTGTATGAAAGGGAAACATTCACTTTCTCTGCAGATAATGCATCTGAACAACGCTAACGCTAAATCAATGTGTTGTATGTAGAGAAATGTATGTGGCAATGTGCATTACAGCTGGAGACACTGACGTACTGGGCAGATGGATGGAGTGCTGTCAATCAAGAACTCCCTCTTAAATCTTTAGTTTTTGTACGATTTAAGATACGAGCAGTTTCCCCCTGTTTACAGTATATATGCTAAACTAGGCTAAACCTGTCCTGACTGCAGATCCATATCTAACCCACAAACTCTATTATTTAATCATTTAATCAATTCTGTTTATTCATAAACAAGTACAATCATAATGTATATATGTGAAATGGGACTCCCTGATGAGCCGTGAGAATAGAGGCCAAGACAATAAACAGATGGTAAAACGTAAAATATGTTTTATATATGTTTTTTTCTATAATCAATATTTAACGCCTCACTTAACTTTTAGAAAAAAAGTTATTAGGTTATTTCCCCAAATATTAAACTATTCCTTTAAAAAAAAAAAAAAAGTGAAATAGTCAAAGGTTTTTAATACAATAACTTTATTTCCATGTTTTATATTTCTAACTTTACTTTGTACATGTCAAGAAGCAGCTCTAACCCTAACCCATCAAGATTACTGGAACTGCAGAGCAAGAGGGTACAACAGAAAGAAAGAGGAACTACAAGATCAATGCAGTAAAAAATAACGAGAAGCAGTCCTGCGGTGTTAGAAAAGGCACGTTACTGCTTTCACACACATCAGAGGGATATGTCTTGCTGTGGTTTCTCAGTTACAGGTGATAGTTTCTGCCTGAACAGAAACTTGAGTTTCGTTGAATTAAGAGGATTCGAACCCAAGTAGAAGTTTGGGAAAGCAGCGTCCGGGAATTCACTGCGGAGTGCTTCTGACTTGAGCAGTGGAGACGATGAGTGATATGTAAATGTTGTGTCATATGTCAGAGCTGTTTTACAAATGACTAATAGCTACATCGCTGATGTGCTGTACAGTATTTAGCTGAACTTGAGACTCTTCAGAAGTACTCTGACTTTATACTACACTGGCACATACTTGTAGTTCTGTACAGGAAGTGATGCATATTTATCTTTATGGTAACCTGTACTGTTTTGTTAACCTATTATGCACGTGTTTCTCAATCCACCATGATCTGCAAGCCCTAAGCAGCATACATGTGTTTGTTTGTCCTATGTGCCATTGTGCAAAGTATTCACACCTAATGTGTTATTATGTCTAACACTTTGCAAGGTTTTCACGTAGTACTTTAAGGAGTGTTAAAATGTACAACAGAATTAGACATGTGAAAACAGATATTAGAGGTGCTACTTTTCTAATATAATAGCAAGTTTGTTTTGCTTCTTAGTCATTGGTGTTTTGAACTAATACAGCAGCTTGGGTCATTAGCTGTGTTAACAATTAACAACCTCTGCATTAGCTACAATAAAAGGTACTGAGGCCATGTCATTTGTTATGGAAATTATCGTTGTTTCAGCAATTCAAACTTACTTCATGGATATTTTACAGGCTGATTACAGCTTTCATTTATACTTTTATGTCAGGTCAAAGGATTGTGAAAGGTGTTTGCGCTCTCCAGGCTTTTGAAAAATAGAGTCCGGTATGCGTAGCCAGAATCAACAGGCCCATTTCCTGCACACGGATGAAAAAGAAATGGATGAAGCTGAAAAAATACTGAAAAAAACGTTTCAGTCAAAGGAGCAACGTCAACACAACAACAAGGGAGCTGTACTGTAGAAACACGTTTAATAAGTTACTCTGTCGTCAGGGATAAGCTTAACATAGGTTACGAATAGGTTATCCACTCGTTATCGATAAGTTGGCTGTAGGGTTCACCGTCAGCCGACGTAGCCTATATCTAACGTTCCTCTAACGTAGTCACGTAGGTATTCAGTATTCACGTACGTGTAACGTCTGCATAATATATGAAGCTCACGTCGGGTACATCCGAAAACTTTGAACATGCTCAAAACATTTTCACGGCCTCAGCGTTCAACAACGCACCCCAGCGTAACGCCTCCTGCTCTTAACGAATACTACTTATACCTTACCTTATATCAACGTACACCAGCGTGTTGCCGATATTTTGTATACGCCATATTTTTGTATACGTTATGCATCCGTTGGGCATTCGTCTGATACATTTTGTATAAGTAAGTGATACTCTATCAATAGGTTAGACATGCGTATCTGTATATGTTCACTTTTCCGATCCGATGAAAAGTTGGACGTATTTGGAGCTATTTTTCGTATACTTTAGAACACAAAACTAAATAATTCTAATGTTAACAATTTTAAATAATATTAAAGAAATAAGACTTTACTTTTTGGGGACTTTGACTTCGACACAATCCTGGATGTTAGCAGCCTTTATCCAGCGCTTTTATACATCACCATCATTAGGTCTCGAGTTTCGAGAGACAGTTGTTGTCTTGTCTCTAAAGTTGGTCTTGCATTAATCTTTTGTGGGTTTTGAAAGTCATGCATGTGGCTTCCTGAAACCTGTGCAGGTTGATATGTTTCAGCTTCCTTTGGTTAAGTGTTACTGCTTCTTCTCAAAATAACGGGTGAATGAGGAGGTCAATGTTTCCCACGGCTTCAGATATATTCAGATATCAGTCTCACTGTCGGTTGGTGTCTGCAGCTCTTTGCATGTGTGTGTGATGCAGATAGAGAGAGAGAGAGAGAGAGAGAGAGAGAGAGAGAGAGAGAGAGAGAGAGAGAGAGCAGACAGGAAGTGATTGTGATTGGCTGTGAGCTGCAGCAGTGCCCGGACGCCATTCGTCTATTCGGGTGGTGCTGTCTCTGACTCATTTCCCGCGAGAGGGAAGGAAACCCTCCAGTCAGCTCTGCAGCCATCCTCCCCCTCAGATCAATTATGCATCTCACGGCGTGTGTTTCTGCGTGCGCGCTCGCGTGTGTGTGTGTGTTTGTGTGTGTGTGTGTGTGTGTGTGTGTGTGTGTGTTTCACGGAGGCTGAGCCTTGATGAGCACTGTGCATGGTGTTTGTGTGTGTTGTAGCTACTTTCTAGTCCCACCACTTCTCAGTGCTGTAGGCTAGTGTATGTTGTCTATTCTGAGCTGGTTTTACTGTAAGAGCTAGAATGCGGGGGAGGACCCCTCATTCACCCTGTTGTGGAGCGTAAATGATGTGTTTAAGGTCACAGGATCTGGGTGGATGAGCGTGAAGGTTAAATGTATAAATCACTGTTATCAGACAAGACCTTATATATACAGTCTATGGACAGGACAGGTTCAAAGGGGTTTAAACTCAACCCAGAGAAACTTGTAGGAGATTTTGGTAAATGTTTGTGTCTGCATCTGGGCCCACTCGCATATCTCTTCCTTGTTTCTGTATTTGAACCCCCAAAATGCGAATGTGAAGGTTTCCTCCTGCAGTAAACAAAATAGACACATTAGAAACTGTAAAACTACTGCTCTGATGTGGTTGCATTTCGTACATTTCTCCGATTGCAGAACTTAATACATTTAGAAATCAGACCCTGAAAAAACAATTGTCATGAATAAAATGTGGCCAAAATGTTGGAATAATTTTAAAACTTGGAACTATACACGTAAACTGTAAACACTTTTGTATTTCAGATTCACATAAAACAATGTTTATGTTAGATTTTCACTGTCATAACATTCTACTGTTAAAAATGTTTCTAGAAATCACAAGTCAAAGAGTCAAACAGTGTCCTCTTTCCTGCAGAGCTGAGTTCCACCCTGATGGAGAAGATGCAGGCCCAGGATATAATGAGCGGCCTGAGGATACCGGAGATGGACGAGCTGGGACAGTTCTTTCGCTCCTTGCCGACCTCCACGCTGGTGGGGATCGGCGCTCTGACTGCCGTGCTGGCGTACTGGTTGGCTACCAGACCCCGCCCCATCAAATCACCCTGCAGCCTGCTGCACCAGTCCGAGGAGGTGCTGGTAAGATGGAGCTCAAATGTATTCATAGATGCATGCATAAGTAAGTATATTAGGGTCTTATTCACAAATGCTGACAACATTCATAAATAGTTTTACCTTTAATGTGCACCTCAATATTTAAAAGTTTTATTTTTGCTCCCCACGCTTCAGTCTGATTCACTCGCTGAAGCCTGCGCACACGGTGCTCTCTTACCACCCAGCTGCCAAAACCCAGATGAGAGCAGCTCTGAGGTTACAAAAAAGTGCTGACACGCTCATTTAGGTCACCTTCAATGGTTATGATGCACTCACAGCAATACGTTCCCCCTGGGTTTTACCTGTCAGGCTACGTACACGCTGCCCTAACCATCAATATAGTCGAACATAAAGAGAAAGACCTGCCCACACTACTTCGATCACCTCAACCTGTATTTCATAGAAACAAACTTTGTTATACTTTGATTAAAGAAACACTCGATCTAAGCACCAGTCAAAGATAAAGCAGTAAAGGAAAGTTTGGTAATTAAGTGTCAGGCCTCTTTCAATATGATTTTAAATAGGGTTTGGTACATTGTTACGTTTACAGTGAAATTGTTGCAAGTCTGCAAAATGGTAGTAAGTCACCCGGAACATTTCATTCATGCTTATTGTGGAAGTTAATTGGCCATAGCAACCAAAATGTTTCGATTTCACCACGGCAGTTAACCCTGGAAATGTTTCTCGTATACAAGTCTCAGTTCTGTTGACACTGACTGCTTACTGTACTGTAGAAGAATGCCAGTTTTGACTAAGTGAAAGCTGTTGTGTGCAGAGCTTTCTAGATAGCGGTTTTAACAGGAGGTGAACAGTCCGTACTGTACAACACTGTAGTACACAGACAAAAGGATGCACATTTTGTATGTATACAGTACATGTGTTTGTGTAGCAATGTGTTACATGTACTATAAAATTCATCTTTGATTTGTCATATACAGTGAAAAGAAAATTTGCCGCAAAAACAACAACGATGAAAAACCTGCAATAGTTCAAAAAACACCAAATTATTACGTCCTCACAGTCTGTGACACGAAGCTTTGCAGTTCTTATCTTCCTGTCGCTCTTGTTGGTCTGGAGATTTTCTTTAAATGTCACATTATTATATTTATGGAATATACATTTATGTCTGAGAGATTTTGATACTTAAATGGATCCTTTTGCATGTGATGGCTGAAGCATGAAAGAATGTTTAGACGCTGTGAAGAGTGTGACAATCAACTCATCAGCCACGTGCAAGTGGTTATTGTGCAAATTAATTGTAGATAATTGTACTTGCTCTTTTGCACACATGTGCTAAAACACGTTTTGCTTTAATGAATGATAAATTAAAATCTGTTGTTCAGAGCTTATTGTTTGTGGAAAGATTCATTCTCAGTGAAGAATTGAGCCAAAGCGAATGAGAAAAAACTGCAACGCAGCAATTTACATAACATTTCTAATACTTTAGTTAGACAGACATTAATACAGAACACACATATGCTGAGCCAGCAAAGGTGTTTAACCTGTTTTGTATTTTTTACCTTCAATATTTATATTCTTTACTTGTTATTTACTTAATAATAATATGTTAGTATGTTTGATGTGTTATTTTCTTTACCTTAATACCATCCGAAAAGTTTACATCAAAGTTACACAATTAAAGAAAATGTCAACAAAGGACTGTTAGCCGTTACTAAACGTTTCTGTGTGTGTGTGTGTGTGTGTCCGAAAGCTTGTTGTGACGTAATTTAATACACACAAGCTGTGGGTGCAACGGGCCCTCGATTCCACCCCAACCTGTTTTATCTTAACCACCAACCGAACCAAAGCAAACACATGCCCTAGATTTTTACACACACACACACACACATGCACACACACACACACACACACACACACACACAGACACACACACCACAGTCCTGGCGATGAAGTGGCTTAATCTTTACAACGTAAATGACTCATTTGCAAAATAAATTTGCATCGACAGTTATTTTTTGTCTTCATGTGAATTAACTCTAATCACCCAGAATGCATCAGGAATGCACACACCGGGGAACGAAACAAAGCAGAGCTCAGATATTTCTTTCTTCTTATATGCATTTGTCAAAAGAGATAGATTATCATTTGGAGAACAATGAAAACTATTTTCTTCTTACTCTCACTCAGGCTTTTGTATCTATTTAACGTTATATATATTTATTTATTTTTTTCCTTTTGATACCGACACCAGCAGAGTGTAGAGAAAAAGATGTTTGGTGTCATTCTGTTTCTCTCTCTCTCTCTTTGCGACAGCAGGAAGATGGAGGTCGCAGGTCCATGTTGGGTGACGGCTCCAAGCTGCTGACTCATTACCATGATGACGCAAGGACCATGTACGAGGTCTTCCAGAGAGGCCTCCACATATCTGGTGGGTAGGATGTGAGGCGGGGGAATGAGCTAGTGCTTACTCACACACATACAGACAGACAGACAGGGTGATCTACGGGACAGCATATACATTTATCTAATCAATAAATTATTATTTCTGAGATTATAAATGTGTTTTGTAGGAGTGGCCGGGCAAAGGTAGTGTCGGGGGAAAAAGTATTTTCTCTTCCTCGAACACTTTAAATCTAATAAGCTATAGAAGTTCTGGTCTAGTTCTAGTCTTAAAGTTCTAACAGAACAAAGTCAGATACAATAGAGTTTATTCTTATATGAAAATAAGAACTCCCTCGAGGTTTCAACCGGCTGAAAACAGTCAATTATAACGTTCTGCGCGCTCCTCTTATACACCTTTGGCCACACCTCTGTGACAATACTGAGGTTAAAAGGTCATTTCCCAGACAATAAATCAAGAGACTGTGTTTCTCCCCTTCCCGTATGATCTAACACGTGTCCACATGACATCTCCATACATGAGGCTTATCTAGCATAGTCAGGTCTGTCATATGCCCTCTTCACAGACTCATGTCCCTCCTTTCCTTCGCGATATGCTAAGAGCCTCATAAATCGGTCTTTTATGGGTTAACTTGTGGGGTGGGGCCTTTTCTTCACTCCTACATGCTCAGCGCTTTTCAAACCTTCTGAGCTTACAATATAGTGTGCTGTCACATCTACACATCCACACCTCCATATGTAGATGTACATCTGTAGATGTGTCATGAGTGTTTTTGAATATCATAGTCTTTGAAATATTACACATCCATCCATCCGTCCATCGTCTACCGCTTATCTGGTGTCGGGTCGCGGGGGCAGCAGCTCCAGTAAGGAACCCCAAACTTCCCTTCTCCGGGCCACATCTGCCAGCTCCGACTGGGGGATCCCGAGGCGTTCCCAGTGAGGAGATATAATCTCTCCACCGAGTCCTGGGTCTTCCTCGAGGTCTCCTCCCAGCTGGACGTGCCTGGAACACCTCCCTAGGGAGGAGCCCAGGTGGCTCCTTACTAGATGAACCACCTCAACTGGCTCCTTTCAACACAAAGTTACACATTATTATCATATATGTTAAATACAAAGTTCTTGTTGGGTGAATATTTACTACAACAGTAGGTAGGTAGGACATAGAGGTTAAAACACATTTAATACAGACTAAAAATGAAATATATGAGATAAGAGAGGAATCTGGGATCAGCAAAGCAAAATGTTGAATTTATTAAATACCACTTGTCAATATATCTTTAGTGGGAATATGAAAACAAACATGAGGGCATGTCCACCTCTCTTTTCAAAGTTCATCTAGTAAGGATGCCACCTGGGCCTCCTAGGGAGGTGTTCCAGGCACGTCCAGCTGGGAGGAGACCCCGGGGAAGACCCAGGACTCGGTGGAGAGATTATATCTCCTCACTGGGAACGCCTCAGGATCCCCCAGTCGGAGCTGGAGGATGTGGCCCGGAGAAGGCAAGTTTGGGGTTCCTTACTGGAGTTGCTGCCCCCGCGACCCGACCCCGGATAAGCGGTAGACGATGGATGGATGGAAGTACATTTGTGTCCCTCATACTTTTCTACTTTCAGTTTTATTTTCTCACTAAAATCCAAGTGAGAGAAGCTTGGAGCTGGATTATCTGTCCATATTTGAAGTCTGATGCGGCACGCTATATAACTTTATTTAACCAGGAAAGGGCTTCACTGAGAATAAAAGTTATTCCACTGCGGTGTCCCGGCCAATGTAGCAGCAGCATATTGAACTTCTTTTTATATGTGTATAGTATATCACAGTAGAAAATCAGCATCTCGTCATTTTAAACAAGACAAAACAATGATGCACTTACAAAATGCTAACGAGAGTAACAACTACAACTCCCAGGAGTCTTAGCCATAGATGTACAATCAAAACCTAATGGGACCATTCAGTTACGATGAGTGAATTGATATTGTCGCTGTTTAATCTCGATTAAAATGACAATGTGCTCAAATTCGACTGCCCCAGTACATTTGTATATTTCCATTAAGTTTATGGAGAAAACCACAGTATCATGTTTCAGCTTTTCAGAAACACTGATGAAAGAAAATCATTTGTGGGAAATAGATATAATTCATCTATAAAGAACTGAAATGTAAAAATCCCAAAGGGAGACAGGGTGTACACACACATACTTGTTTCCAGTATGCATGATCTAACCTCTCATCGCACAGAAAGAGAAACAGAAACACACACACACAAACTGCAACACACACATTTCTTCGTCATTTCATACACAAGTGACTCATTTATTGTTTTATAACTTTTTATTTATTTCTATTTATTCACCATTTTTGGAAGAATGATACAACTGTCAAGTGTGTGTAAAAAAAGTGGCCAAACAAAGTGAACGATTAGTTACTTAAGCTAGAGGACGTCAAGCATTTGCTTACAAAATACTGTGTTATGAGTGTTTTATAGATTTTATTTTATTTTTTAATGGAATGAAGCTTTAAACCTGCAATGATACTACTTGGTTTGACTTTACAACATCAGGATCAACCACAAATACCGTTCATCTCTCAGGACTCACCAGGGAGGGAACACACACACACACACACACACACACACACACACACACACACACACACACACACACACACACACACACACACACACACAAACACACACACACGCGAGCGCGCACGCAGAAACACACGCCGTGAGATGCATAATTGATCTGAGGGGGAGGATGGCTGCAGAGCTGACTGGAGGGTTTCCTTCCCTCTCGCGGGAAATGAGTCAGAGACAGCAAGATGTGGTTACATCGGTTTATCCCCACCAGGGCTGCTTCAGTGTTTTGGTCATATATCTCGACGTGCAATGATTTGTTTAGAAAAGAATGAGTTTAAATGACATAGATTTTATATTGGGGTAGTACTTTGATGTCGCACTGTGTTTTCAACAGGTGATGGACCTTGTTTAGGCTCGCGGCTCCCTAACCAGCCTTACAAATGGATATCCTACAAAGAGGTTAGTGCCATTTAGGGAAACATTTTCATCTCCGACAGCGTAACATCGACAGGTGTGAAGGTGTTTAAAAAAACGATGTCCAGCATGTGAAAACTACCTCAGCCATATGCTACAAAATGCTTTTTACAGTGGTGATAAAGCAGAATTTAGGTTGCTTTTACATTTGCATCTTCATTCTTATTTCTTATTTTTGGAGAAAGAAATATTTATATATATATATTCATACATAACATTTTCTCATCATCAGCTTTGAAATGACATTTGATTACCTATAATCTGCCCATCCAGTCCATTTAAGTAACTGTGTAAGTTGACACTCAGGTGTAGTTTGCAAAATGTGCACCACAGAGGCTTTGTTGCACCAAATCTGCCTAGCAACCAAGCATGGCAACGCCAAGGTCCACAGAAGAACTGCAGTCTGCAAACATTGCTATATATAGATTACAACCAGTCTAAATAAATGTTGCAGTGTGGGTGTACTGGACAAATATTAGAACAAGTAACTTACTGAAATAAGACAAAGAAAGGAAGCAACAACTCACAAATGAGAGGAATGTTGATTCATGTTAATCAACTAACCAACTAATCGACTAATCGTTTCAGCTCTAAATGTAAAATGGGTTAGTTGAAAGAAGATCTTTTGGGAAATGGTTGGAAGGGAATCTGTGATGGGGAAATTCTCACAGTAAATGAATGCCAACTGAGAAGAGAAACCTTCAACATGTACTGTGGAAATGACATCATGTTACTTCACAGGGAATGGTGGGTGGAACACAAGTCCAGGTGGGAAAATAATGACTTCTGCAGAAACATGCACATTCTTGTTCTGCAACTCTCTTTGTTGCCCTTCCACAGTAACACACATCAATCACCGTAGCCTAGAGAAATAAGAATTAGTCAATTCAGTAGTTTTTATAATAGAGGGCAAAGCTCTTGTCCAGATATGGGCTTAAAATTAAGGAAATAGAATCAAATTAAGCCCAAACACCACACACTAACTACTATAACTGTTTACCAAACAAGTGAAAAGCAGAAGGGGGTTATAAAATGTGCATTGTTCAAGAAGACGAGAAGACCAGCTCAGCATTCGTTTTGTTCCACCTGGTCCAATCAGCTGCTGTCCCGTCTTCCCACTCCATAGGTGACGGCCCGAGCTGAGTATCTGGGTTCAGGTCTTCTGCACCAGGGCTGCCAGCCCAACCCCAACCAATTCATAGGAGTGTTTGCCCAGAATAGGCCAGAGGTGACTCGCACTCTTTGTCTCGATCTCTGTCTCTGAACTTTTCAGTGCTGTCTCTCTCGCTCTGTCTCTTTGAGTCCTCACGATCTCTGTGTCAGCCATTGGCTCAGAAAAGGAAAACCAGATGTTTCATTCAAACAGACCACTGACATAAACACACGCACACTCAAAAAACTGTACACACTTCACATGGAGATCCTCTCTCGTGTTTTTGGATGAGCCTTTTCTGTCTTGAAAAATGTCAAATCTGTCTGCTTTAAAAGATGTTTCTGGGTATATATGTATGTTACATTATTTGAGCATACAAATTTAAATTGTTTTGATTTACAAGTATCTTGTGTGTGATTTTAGTGGATCATCTCAGAGCTAGCATGCTACACCTACTCCATGGTGGTGGTTCCCCTTTATGACACACTGGGCCCAGACGCCATACGGTTCATCATTAATACTGGTAAGAACACGCACAGACCAACTACTCACGCTAACGCTGACTGACAGCAATGCTAACACACTCACACACACACACACACACACACACACACACACACACACACACACAGTATGATAATGTTTTGTTTTAAATGTAAATATGACAAACAGCCTTCTCCTATCTTGTTAATGTGCTCTTTGGTGGAATATGGTCTCAGTTAAATAACTTAATTTATTAGTTTTTAACTGACGGCAGATACAGTTTGTGTCTGGATTGTGAAACAGCGACTCGTAACAGTGAGACTGACTCAAGCAGTAGCTTTAGCCGAGTGAGCTCCTCTCACTGTTGACTGAGAGCACAGCTGTCAGCTCAGCCATGGTACAGTGTGTTACCTTCCTGAATAAAAGCTTATCTAAAGGGCTGAGGCTGCTGAGTCATTAAACTTACAAAAATGGCTTATACAGGCCTAGTTTTCTACTGAACAAATTTCAGCTGAATCCCGACTTCACATCTCTGTCATTTTGTATTTTTTTGTTCCTTTTTTTGTTTTGTTTTTTTCCCCGCTGATATTCACACATGTGCTCTTGTGTCATTTCAGCTGATATCTCCACGGTCATCTGTGATAAAGTAGATAAAGCTCAGGTGCTTCTGGATAACGTGGAGCGGAAGGAGACACTGGGCCTGCGAAGAATCATCCTGATGGATGACTTTGACTCCGCCCTCATTGAACACGGCAAGAGCTGCGGCGTCCACGTGCAGGCCATGCAGGAAGTCGAGGTATGACATGTAGGACCAGTACAGTATAATGCTACTTTCACTTGTTTACTGTAATTCAAACAGTCGTATAATATTCCCTGTCATCCCTGTCAGCTTTTACGTTAATCAGATATATTTCCAAGGTTTGCTGGAACAAATAGTTCCGTGCAAACATTTACTCGTAAACTGCACAAAGATAGACATTTAATATTGTCATACAGACGTTAATAAAGGCAGCATTGTATTCAGGATCATATATACCCTTGTATACAAAATGGTAGACGTGCTAATTTGATTGTAAAGTGTTGAATATTGCAGGATGCTTACTTTATGTTTTAGTTATTGTCAATGAGTTCAATCTTAAAAGATGGTTCACAGAAATATAGATTCAATTTAAAAGTCTAATTAATTCCCTAAAACGTAACAGAAGTACACGTATGCTTGTGTCGGGGAGTGTATGGAGTCGTTTGACTGTCATGTGTGATTACAGTACATTACACTAATGTTTTCCTTCCTATAATTGGAGTGCTTCATTTGCACAATCACAACAAAAATAGACATGTGAAACTGGTCCAGCAGCTCACAGCAGTGTGTGTCAGAAAGGCCAGCTTAAGATACTGTAGATGTCGATGTCTTTCTTTCTTTCTTTCTTTCTTTATGAACACATATTAAAGACAAAGAGCCAGAGAAGGGAAGAATGTTCTGGCATAATTAAATAAAATGAACAATGAGGCCATTCCAAAAAATGTAGTAGCTGGCCACATGTGGACATAACTTTCATTTTTCTGTGATGATCAACTTTAATTGAACATGTCAGAGCTGTGCCAGCGGGATAGACACCCAGCTCGTCTGGTTTACCATGTGACTTAAAATAAATGAGAGGACTTATTCTAAATGCTCCCGAACAACAATAACTTCAGTAACAAAGCGTAGACACATGCAGGGGGTCTCTGGAGATGGCTTTCTGCCCATGTTTGCTTTCCATCAACATAGAATCACAATGGCCCATGTGTTGGATTTATAAAATGTACTGACAGAACTCAGGAGGCACTCATTATTCAAGGATTCATGGACACTAAAGATATGTCTGATAATATCATTTTGATGTCATGTCCACTCGTAATGGTTATTTTCATGTTGTTTTTTTCTTGCAGGCTCTGGGCAGAGAGCACCACAGAAAACCTATAGTAAGTACGAATTCAAGATTCCACTAAACATAGAGAAAGATGGCATGGCTCTGCCAATGCTACTCTGTTTAAATGCTAATCAAGACATTGTTTGCATGCTAACATGCTAAATTAAGATGATGAACATGGTAAACATTATACCTTCTAAACACCAGCATGTTAGCATCGTCATTGTGAGCATGTTAGCATGTTGACATTAGCATTTAGCTCAAAGCAGACAGAGCTCCTAGCATGGCTGTAGATTCTTAGTGTTGTTTTGACGGTAAATAAAGATGTGTCACTTCTTTTTTGGTGTAAATATGAACTTGATTACACTAACGTACAGTATCTTATGGCTTCATTCACATTTTGCTGGTGTTTATAGAATAAACATATTGACAATTCAGCCCCACGCCTCGAAGCAAGTATTAAGTCTCTGTTGAATGAATGCACTAAAGAAACAGCCTTAACTGTTTTTGGGCAACTTACACATAAACACTGCATGCACTACTGTTGGTATGATGACAGAGGAAGGGGACAGAGCCAATGACTAAATACAGTATGTTTCTACTAATGTTAACATTCCCTATTCTAGGTTTTGGTGCAGGTTGCTGTAAAGAAATCTGCAAGAAGTAGAAGTTCATCTCATGTTAAGTTACATGGAAATCTCATGCTTTGTCTCCACAGCCACCAGCACCAGACGACCTTTCCATTGTGTGTTTCACCAGTGGAACCACAGGTAATAATTATAAATTATATTAAATTAAATTATAAATAAATATAATTATAACATGCATTGTTTGTGTTCAGATACTATTAAGATTTGAATGACAGGCATGTTACAGCCTGTTAACAACAACACCTTTAACAAGGTTTCCCTTGCTGACGTCAGTCCAAGCATTTCTTTCAGCTTATTACTTGCTGCACTTATATGTTTACAAAGGGATTATGATGCTGCTCTCTTACATTCCAGTCAAACAGTAGTTTGCTCTCTGTCTCATAATCAAATATACTCTCTGGTCTCCCTGTTCGTTAAGTGTTTATAAGCTAAAACACAGACTTAACCAATATTTGCTTACACATAGAACTGCAGAGGTCAGACCTGTCAATGAATATATTTAGCATTTTATGGCACTTAATATGCACTTTTCTAAGAAGAACTTCAGTATATGGTCATTTTTCTGTGATGCATTTAGATTTTCTTTGCTAAGAAAAACCCAAGACAAAAGTATACCACATTAAAGGAAGCTCTCTATGTGTTGTGATTATGATGAATGTTGGATAGAAGTGGTACAAATACTCCACTTGAAGGGGAGACAAGCATTTACTGTAAATTAATCCAGTTTCTTGCCTCTTTTCATTATATAAATGTGTGCTCTGGATTCTCCAGAATGTTTTGTATGGCCAAGAGGGCGGCACATACTTGTGAGTGAGGAAGCCCCGCAGGTTTTCGGGAGGTCCTTTTAACACAACAGGCCGGTCATGTGAGGACACGGTGTCATTTTACAAGTTGCAGTTTACAGCTCCAGGGTTAAAACGATGCCATCTGCTGGCTTTCGGAGAGATGGTTACATTTCCACACATTTCCACTCTCCATTTCTCAAGAAGGCCCTCCGTCTTTGTTGCAACATCTATTCAGCTCTCAGCCTAAACCATATCGTTATATATAGCTGCGGGAGTCAGATGATACTTCTGGAAAGAGGAACACTGTATTTAAGAGTCATTGTGTCACATATACCACTGTCTGAGTGGACCGGACTGAGCAATGGTGTTACAGTTAATGGGAACAGAAATGTTCATTTTAGTTCTCTGTTGTAGGGCTTACCAAACACTCAAGAAAGACGTAATTTAGGGATTTTTTTAAAGTGTATTCATACAGCACATATACATTATCTGTGTACAGATCACATCATTGCAGGTTTTAAAGTGTGCAAATAATTAAAGATTTAAATTGGGTGAAAAAACATGAAGACATCCATGTCGCTTTGGAATCTATTAAATTAAATGATGTTGTATATTTTGCTCCCGATGGTTTATTAGTCAGTAGCCGACAGTTTGTCTCTGCTTTGAGATTCACACCTGATTCAAAACTTAACAGCACAAAAAACACAACATAGAAGTAAAATCCAGAGCAATTTTTGCAAAACACAGCTTTGTCTTTCCATGTCTGGTTCCTTGGGTGATCCTCGGGGCAGGTGAGGGACATTTTTACCTCATCGATGTTGGTGTGTGTGTGATTGTTTTCTGTCCGCTTACACAGGAAACCCAAAGGGAGTCATGCTCACACATGGGAACGTGGTGGCAGATTTCTCAGGATTCCTCAAAGTAACAGACGTGAGTCACCTTGTCTTCTCTCCCCGAGAAATCTTTTGCAACAATCCCTTTTAGATGCAATCCAGTCAATCGAGATGATTTAATGATGATGTTTGCTAAGTGATTCATCAGGCTGGTTTTATTGTATGCGTTTATTTTTCCCCTGCATTTTCTGCTTTTATCGTGAAGTCTGCATGTTGCAACCTCATTTTAAGGTCTTCTAATTGTTTTTTTTCCCCTTTTGCCTCCTTCAGAAAGTCATTTGTCCCAACCAAGATGATTGCCTCATTTCCTTCCTGCCACTGGCTCACATGTTCGAGAGGCTCATTGAGGTAAATGAGCTGATCTGTGATCTCTGAACACAGGAATGAGAAAATGTGTTAGGATATTAGGAGTGTGGCGGGGGCAGAGGACCACCTTCAAGTCAATACAGGATCTGTGTGGTGGGCGTTCATTTGGAACAGTTTAGTGTGTGGGAGGGAGGAAGGGAGAGTATGTGTTCTCCCTTTCCTTCTCATTTCCTATAGTTTCGTTTTCCAAATATTATGATGAATGCCATTCCTGTTTTGTTTTTGTTACCATTACTGGTGTGCATGTAGCATCATACACACGCTTATATACACACACAAGAAACTCCCTTATCAAACAGAACGTTGTCATAGAACATATTAAAAAGTGCTTCAGAAACCTGTTTACTATTCTCCTCTATTGTACCTCTTACCATTTATTTTATCATACAGCACTGCTGCCAAACGGATACATTCCAAGTGTTTTTGTCACGTACATACCCTTCTGTTAGAAACCCAATTAGAAACCCTGATAAACGTTTACAAGTCAAAGAAATCAGGTTTCTCCTCCAGGCATGTAGCTGAGTTTCTCTTAATCCCTCACAACAAATACAGAAACCAGGACTCGACATGTAAGAAATCAGGTATGAGACAATTATTGCACACATGCAGAGTGATATCAACACCAAAGAAAGAAAGAATCAATGAAGGATGCATCAGATTATTTAGGGACCCCGGGTATTTGTGTCTTTTTAGTCATCTGGATTACAAATAGCACCTGAACAGCAACACACAGGATAGCACACGGCACACACACTGTCGGTCTGCAGTGCACTCATTCTAGCGTTTCCTGTTTTTTTACTATCAGCATAACCAGATGCATCGGTAGTTTGGTGAGCTGCCATTTTTAATCCATCTGGCTGACAACATACAATGAGCACATGTTAAAAAAATGTTTAAAAAAAAGGAAAGTTTGTTCCTTGATGTTCAAGGTTTCACAGACAGAAATGATTATAAAAACTTAAAATGTTTCGGTCTGAAGCAAAACTGGTAGCTAATTAGCTTCAGTTTTTCATCCACTGTAGGGTTTTTAGTTTCACGCTAAATGTTTCCATCCAAGACTCTAAGAAGGGTGCTTTTTATTTCTCTGTAAATCCTAGTTATCATTATTTCATTAAGTGGATCATCAAGTATATATATATATATATATGTACAGTATATGTGTGTGCCTTGTCATGTGGGTGTCTTGTGCCATGTGTGTCTCATACAGTCGTGTTGAACCAGGTTGAACCAGGCTGCTTTGTTTGCCTTGATCATTTGTCAGCATCGTGAGACTCAGACACAGGAAACCACCTAAGTTCCACAGATAACAGCGCTTCAGATCACACAATTGAAGCAAACTCTAGAGTCTCTCTCACGCACGCACACGCACACACACACACACACCCACACACAAACAAACATCTTCATTTCTGATAGTGATGTCCCAATCGAAGCCAAAAAAGAGGGTGGACCTTCCGCTTCGCTGTGTCCTCAGATGGCTCCAGAAACAGGAACAGGGTCACATATGGTGTATGTTTTCAAAGGCACTTGACCACGAAAGCACTTGTGCTGACTTAGTCTATCCTGCCTGTGGAAGTGACACAATCTGTAAAAGGGCACGCGGTGATGTGTGTGGGAAACACTTTTAAGATCAGGCCAAATTAACATACAGTAGTTCTCATTTTAAATATGTTTTGTATTTGCATGTGTGTAGGACTGTGAGGTTGAAAGGAAAGGTGTTGTAGCAGTCAGGCTCTCATGATTATGATTATCACTTCTGCTGCTGTTAACTTGAGTTAATCCTCTGTGAACGCTGATATTTCCTCTCAGTGTCTTGTTGCAAAACAATTATTTTCAGTTCACTTCAAAGACCAAATAACTAAGTTGTTGACCACCTTAAACATTTTGCTAGTTGCTGGAAAGATAATACCATCCATAGAAAGCAGTGGTGGAAAGTAACTATGCACATTTACTTAAGTACACTTCTTTAAGTCCATTTTTGAGATACTTTACTCGAGTATTTTCATTTTATGCTAAGTTGTGCTTCTACTTTGCTCAATTTCAAATATTGTGCTCCACTATTTATCTGCAGGTCACACTAAGACATAGAACAAGTTCATTCTGTGAAAGATTTTGACACAGTACAAAATGAAGTAGTTGAAACATCATTTGTTCAATGACATACGGTTTGTATGTAGTATGTATCACTGATGACTGGTTTCATGGTTTCTCACGTGTGCAGTGTAATTTACGTATTTGTGATTTTTATCCGGTGATCCCACAATTACTAGAGTGATTTTAATACGCAGTAATCAACAAGATTATGTACAGAATTGTATAAATATTAAAAGGGGTTTATTTTCTCCTTAATGTACTTTAAACTGCTACATGAATTGTATCTAAAATGTCAGTGTTAGTACTTTGTATGTAAAAGATAGCACACAGCCAGTGGTGTTAAGCTGACTGTTTGCGTGTCTGTTTCTGCAGTCTGTGGTGTACTGCCATGGAGGACGGATCGGGTTCTATCAGGGCGATATCCGCCTCCTCCCAGATGACATGAAGGCCTTGCGGCCGACCATTTTCCCTGTGGTGCCTCGACTGCTAAACCGCATGTACGACAAGGTGAGATGAGCAGATAAAGAAAATGCTTTTAAAGACTGTTATTTGCTTCTTCTGCTGGTGGTGAAGCAATTTAGCCTTTTGAAGTTCATTGTGTGTTTTGATCTTACAATGAAGGCTGTGTGGTATGAAAAACAAAAGGGAACGTTTTGAGCCCTGTTAAGATATTTTCCATTCATTAGTTGTGGTTTAGGGTTAAGTGTTGGTGTTCAACCGTGACTAATGCATTCTCCAGAAATGCATGTTGTGTAATAACATGCATTTCTAAATTGTAAGAGAGAGGTGTTTACGGAGAATGATGTCAGTGAAGGGATGAGAGTTTTGCTCTTGCACTTGAATTTCAGGCCATTTTACATGAATAAATGTTTTCAACAGCTGTAACCTGAAGGGCCTGTCCCTAACCAAACAAACATGTATGTTGTCTTTGTCTCCTCTGCAGATCTTCAGCCAGGCTAACAGCCCGTTGAAGCGCTGGCTGCTCAACTTTGCTGCCAAGAGAAAAGGTGCTGAAGTCAGCAGCGGGATCATTCGCAGTGACAGCTTCTGGGACAAAATCTTCTTCAGTAAGATTCAGGTAAACCCAGAATGATCTCATGTAAAATAATCAAAACAGTTCAAACGTAAAAATAATTTTCAGAAATATTTTCAGGGCTCATTCATTCTTTAAAATCCATTACAAACATTCCTTCATTGTTTGGCACAATGATTAGAATCTTCCGAAAAAACCCCAAAACAATGTACGGTCTCAGAAATAAACCTTCTTAATAATCTCTTATGACCCACTAGAAGTGCGTCACAGTGTCTGTATCTGCAGAGCCCTTTCTGCCCTCTGCCATTTTTTATTTTATTTTTATTTGGTGGTGTTCGGGACGTGTCTGGGCATCATCCGCTATGAAAATATAGCAAGGTGAAATGGCAAACAACAAAAGCTCGTTCCGAAAACTGGCGTTGGTTTTCGCCCACACCCCTTGTTGAGCAGGGGAGGTGGGCTCCACTCTGACCCCGTCTGTATTGATAATGTGTTTCTTTGTACAGGCCAGCCTCGGAGGAAGACTGAGGATGATTATAACAGGAGCAGCTCCTACCTCACCATGTGTCCTGGGATTTCTCAGAGCAGCACTGGGATGCCAGGTCAGACACACACACGTGCACACACAAACACAATTATTTAGGCCCTAAACCATCACAACAACATGCCTAACCCTAACCCTTACTTTTGCCAAAACCTAGCTGTAACCTTAAGTCTGAAACTAAGTGTAAACCTTAAGAAGTGTGGAGCAGACAAAAGATCCCCACTCTCAAAGCCTCCACTGTAATTAGTCCTCACAAAGATAGGTGCATACTGTACTCTGTATTCATGTGTGTGTACGTGTATTTGTGCATGCACTGTACATACAGTACAGTGCATGCACAAATACACGTACACACACATGAATACAGTGTGTAGGTGAACTCAAGTTCTTCACACAGCCCTCTCAGAATCACCTGTGTCTTTGTGTAGGTGTACGAGGCGTACGGCCAGACAGAGTGCACAGCTGGCTGCACCTTCACCACACCCGGAGACTGGACCCCAGGTGAGCATCAGCATTTATGTAACAGACCTAACAGATGAGGAACACATATTTTTATCTCTGGCAAACTGATCACTGATCTTGTTTACGGGACTCAAGGCTCGGCTCAAAGGTCTAAAAAGTGATAATGACATAAATGCTCAGACACTAAGGCCTTATCAGCTCGGCTCGCAGTGAACGTTTTATGGATCACACAGTGGAAAAACAGAATGGTGAGTGAAGAGGAGGCGGTATCGTAGATTGAGGAAGAAAAAAAAGAGGCTGGGAAACACCGAGAAGAAAGGGTTGTTGGGCCACATAACATAATGTGATTGCCAAGGTTGCATAAAGTAAGTAGCTGTCATAACTGCCAGTATTTCCTTCTGGTGTGGTTTGTGTTACACCTCTTGGCATTAATGTTCATTTTCCAAGTGAATCTTATCCACTTCATGTCTAAGCCTGTGTTATTATTTGTCTGAATTAATAATCTAATAATAGATTTTTAGCTCGAGCTAAACCAAAATAAACCCGTTCTTTTCTTTTCTCAGCTTTACATTCCAAAGCAATGAAAGATGTCTTTTGAAGGTTAATAAGTGAAACTGATCAAAGCTGTTCATTTACTGCTATTCGACTGGAGTAGAAGGAAACCTAGTGTCTGTTTATGTAAAAGCTCCTCATTTAAAATGTGCCATTAGTTTCCTTGACCCTTAACTTCTTTGCGAGCCCTAAAGAACAAGAGTAAAGAATGGATGAAACAGACACTGATACAATTTGTATCATTATATATCTGCCAAAACATGATGAGTATGGTGTGTGCCTCAGCCTGGCAGTAATCCAAAGATGACTGTTGGCTAACACTGACTATGTTGACTAACATCACCCCCTGCTGCTCAGTTCAGATACTCCATGAGACATTTTCTATGAGAAAAAATATATTTATTTTATTTTATTTTATTTTTAGAAATTTCATGGACATTAAATTTGAAGCTAATTTAGATAAATGCAACCAGATGTGTGCAGGCGAAAATACATATATTATTATTGTTGAGCTTACATATTGAAGGTTTGTTGATTATTATGTGAGTTTTAAATGTATTTGCTCGTTCTGCCCCCATGAATAGGTCATGTCGGGGCCCCGCTGCCATGTAACCTCATCAAACTCTTGGATGTTCCTGAGAAGAACTACTTTGCCTCTAAGGGAGAGGGAGAGGTAAGTGACATGATCGAGAAAGACAGAAACATACATGCTGTACAACCTGTTAAAAACCTGTGTTTAGTGTTTGCACAGGAGATACCGTGTATATATTTCACCTCCGACCTCGACCCTGTTCCACTAGGTTTGTGTGAAGGGACCAAACGTGTTTAAGGGCTACCTCAAAGACCCGGAGAGGACGGCCGAGACGCTGGACGCAGACGGCTGGCTTCACACCGGGGACATTGGCAAATGGTTGCCTGTATGTACAGCTGACTCCATTACTTAGATGATTACTAAGTATTTTATATTACACTAGTTGCTTAATGAATTGTTTTTACATGAGGACTTCCCAGAATGTTCATCCTGTTTCTTCTTCTTGTCATTTATTCAACCGCTCCTCTCCTGCAGAACGGCACACTGAAGATCATTGACAGGAAGAAACACATATTCAAGTTGGCGCAGGGCGAGTACATCTCCCCTGAGAAGATCGAGAACATCTATATTAGGAGCGAACCTGTGGCACAGCTCTATATTCATGGAGATAGCCTGCAGGTAAGAATACTTATTGTCCTATTGACCTTAATTACCTCTAATTCTTCGCTAAAATGGGTGGCTACTGAGAATCTGCGAGTATTTCCGTGCTCTGGCTCTTGTGCTCCATTTCAAACAACAAACATGAAACACATATCTGGTGCTAATCTGGTGCACAATCTTTTGACTTTCTCCTCTCACGCTTGTGTTTGCTCTTGCCAGTCCTGTTTGGTGGGAATTGTGGTTCCTGACCCTGAAGTCATGCCTGAATGGGCCAAGAAAAAAGGCATATTAGGCACCTACAAGGACCTCTGTAAAAACACGGTAGGTGTCACGCGGCTCAAATGCTTCAAAATGCTGTAGATGCGAAAACAACTGAAGAATTCTATGGAAAATAACTTTCTTCTTTTGTCAACAGGAATTAAAGAAGGCAGTCCTTGAGGATTTGGTGCGTCTGGGTAAGGCCAGTGGCCTCCACTCTTTTGAGCAGGTAATTAGTAATTAGTTATATCATTACGAATATGAAAAAGGGTGTTGTTGAAAACTTTTAATTTGCTAATTATATTAAAAACAAATACAGTTAAAATCAGCCAAATTAAAGAGCGTTATTGACATAGATGCTTGTTCCTTTAGATAAGTAACAGTTTAGCAGAGAAATACTTGCTTAGACTTGTGTCATCTATAATAATATTCCTTAAAACGACACTAACTAGGGGTTCTTGTCTATTCCTAAAGTTATATAACTGAAGAATCTTGGTCTCACTCAACTCTTTTTCTATTCTTTCCCATTTCTCTTTGCAGGTGAAGAACATCTACATCCACAGTGAGATGTTCTCCATCGGAAACGGCCTCTTGACTCCGACGCTAAAGGCCAAGAGACCGGAGCTGAAGGAGTTCTTCAAGGAGAAGATCGAGCGGCTCTATAGCAGCATCTCCATGTAAAGAGCTCATTTTCCTTCAAGCATCTTAACACTTTGACCATTGACCTGCAGTGGGACAAAGATGTGACAATTTAGGCTTAACATGCTTTGGGAAAGCAAGCCAAACCTGCCCCTGTTGTGGAAGACTTACAATGTCAATAAAGAAAACAAATCAAAGAAATAAAGTGAAATAAAATACACATTGATATATGTATGTCCTTTTTATGTATGCATTTATGATATAATTACACTGAAGCATATGTTAAAAGGAAAATAAGCTTTTAGTCTGTTTACTGAATTGTTTATTCATTGTGATTAAAAGTAAAAAAAGTTGTGCAATACAAAGCGGATTAGTTTTTATGAGGAGGTCCAACAAAGCTTTTTCTTTTTTGAAATAGAAATACATTGTCAACACCAAAAGGCAATCAAGTTTAGAGGGGCCGGTCAGAGGGATACTACTATTGAGTTTTAACATGTGTTTTTCATTTAACTATGACACACTGAATGCATACAGAAAAAGAAAATGCATATAACAATGTGTTTTGTAATTTGCTTTATTTCTTTGTTTAATTTAGGCATTTTAAATCTTCCATATCTTGCTACCTGCTATCCACCCAAACAAACCATCAAATGCTCTGTCCCCAGCAGCAGCAGCAGCAACTCATCAACACTTTTATGTTGAGCAATCTATTCCTACTTCCTGTCAAGCTGCTTCTTCTTTCACCTCCATCACTTTAAACCCACCAGCCAAACACAACCTAAATCCACAGTTGTACGACAGCAAGCGTGATGTCTTTGTGTATAGTGTAGCTGAAGGAGATGTCTTGCTGAAACCTTGCGGGACAGTAATGGACTTTGTCCTCAGTGGGAAACAGAAGATTTTCCTTTAATCGAAACAGCTGCCGACAGCGGTGTCACTAAGCAGGGCCTGATACATTTTTCCTGATCCGACAGAAAAGAGATTAAACATTTAACCAACGCTTTGTGCAATTTGACCAAAACCACACCCTCATGTTTGAGGTCAATATTAAGATAACAAGGTAGCGAGAGTAGCAGCTCCTGCCTTACTAATCATTGCTGTCTACACTGCTCCATGTAGAGCATCTCAATGTTTGAGCTACCAAACCACTGTTTGTGTCATGTATTCACTCATTCATTAAGTCACCTCTACATGGCTATGATCAGCAGTTTAGCATGCATGCTCCTTGTTTATGTGAAGGACTGGCCCACGTTAACGATCGTCACGGTTCACACTCTACAGTCGGTTCATTCACAACTTTCTTTACATCCATCTTTGCGCAAATAGTATGTCAGGTAAAAGAAAAAAAATGAGACAATGCAAAACCAGGTCTCAGGGCAATGCATGCAGTTTGCCCTGCAATGCTGGCACCGTTAGCATTTGACCTGCAACAGATGAGTATTTCTTTGTGGCCATTAATAGCAGGTTGTATGCAGCTGCCCACAGCCACTGCTGCTAGTGCAAGGCTTTGTAATGTAGGCAAAGCTGATGAATTCCACTCACTGGAGGAAAATAGAACAACCATCAACTTTTAAAGAAAATAAACACATTTTTTTGGAGGGTTTACACATAGAAGTAATGTATAGGCTTTTTAAGTTGATTACCGTCCCAAAGCATAAACAATGTGGATGTATATAAATGAGGACAGCTAGATGTAAGCATATTTATTAAATCAATGGTTTGAATGGATTTTCTTTCTCTCTTTTTGCGTGTAGTGAGATGAATTGTACTTATTTATTTATCTATTCTGCTGTAAAATGGAATCGGCACCATATCCTTGTAATGATTGAGTGCAGCAATAGGGATGAGGGAGGGTGGGGATTAGGACAAGGGCAATGAAATAAAAGATATTCTGGAATGATTTTAAACAAATGTCTTGTTTCTTTCTTGATGGTTCATTCAATTCTATTTGCATACAGGTTTTATTTTTGAAAGGTTTCCCTGCAAGTACTAGCGACGATCATGGAATGAAAAAATAATTGGACCGCTGCTCTCAGAGAAGTACTCAGATTGTTTACCAAGTACCAATACCATCATGCTAAAATACTCCACTACAAGTAAAAGTCCTGCATTCATCCTTGAGTAAAAGTATGGAAGTATTATAAGCTAAATGTCCTTAAAATATCAAAAGTAAAAGTACTCTTCTTTTGTACTTTTTTGTAAACAACTGACATATTGTTATATACTAAATTATTACATTTTCAATAGCAGAGCATCAGTGCATAAGTAGCATTTTGGGTAGGTAGTTTTAGGATATTTCATATACAGTTAGGGCCTCATGCCACAGGTTGGGAACAACTGATGTAAGTATTGTATTCTATAAATGTCATTTTTCATATAAAATCTCAATCTAAAATTGTCAAATGTAGTCGAGTAAAAAGTACAACAATTCCCTCTGAAATGTAGTGAAGTAGAACAATAGTAGCACACAATGGAAATACAAACTTTACAGTAAGCCTACTTAATACAGCTGACCAGAAAGCAAATATATATCGGATATTACTGTTGTCATTTGTAGTAGGACATCCGTTCAAGACTTTCAAAATAAAACATTTATTGATTTTTTAAGTTTTCTAAATTTTCTTTTGTGTGCAACAAGTTTGCTGGTTAATAGCATTAAAGATTTTGTTTGCCTCGTTATAATTTATTATGTATTGAAAAAAAAAACATTAAACTGTACAAGCATTTCAGACAACTCAACATAATGGATTTAAATAAATAGAATAATAATTAAAAAATCATAAAAATCAAATTATCAGAAAAAAGATTAATACATTATTCCTCTTTAAAGATTTCATCATACAATTTGACACTTCTTTAATTAGTAAAAACATTATATTCCTTAAACTCACATAATAATCCTATGAAATTGTATGTATATAAAATGTACCATATAAAATCAACAGTTTACCATTATATTCAATGTTAAATGTATCATGTATCATGTTCAACATATGTAATTACACAATCACACGTGACATGATGATGATGGAGGTGCGTGTTCATCATCAGCTGATTGGCTACAGGTGTGTTCGGTTGCTAAGCACCGCGCAGAGAACAGAGAGGAGAAGCTTCAGTGTTTGTTTTTTGCATCCCGTCAGATGTTTTAACCGTTTCTCTCTCAGTCTTTATGAAATAACATTACACATCCGGGTTAAATGTGTTCGCAACAGTTCCTCTAACGTCAGCTTTCTATACGAACAGATCATCGACCGTAATTTGGACGTCGTTTTCATCCGGACATGGGTCGACACAAGTACCGTGTCAGACGTGACAGCGGATTACCCAACAAACGAGATACACCCGTGAAAGCAGCACTGAACAGACGAGAGAGTAAGACATAAACATTCAAACACGGAACACATCAGCTTAAACCTACTTTGACAATGAGGATTGTATTTAAAAAAAGATAATGCACCATCACTTTAATATCTAGGCTACTGATCAGTTTAGTTTGTTAAAGTGCTCATCTGTTTATATTAAAACTAGGCTACTTTTAATGTAGTCAATACTTTAGGAGACATTAATTAACTGCATCTAGCTACTATTCTTCAAAACTTTCAGAGTACAAGACGCGTTATGAAGCATTATCTGAGGAGATGACTGTCAGACCAAACAATCCAGTGTTGGTGAGTATTTAGACTCCAGGGAAATACAGATATATGTCTAAATAGATTCTATGTATGGACAACAAACTCTATCCTCTTCAGAATAATAATAATAATAATAATATGCACATGCATAAACCACATTCTCTTTATATGAGCATGCTGGATAAAGGGCACAGCATGGGGACATTAATATAGCTGGGCGAAGAAGAGTAAAATTAAAAAAACACTCAATTCTTTTCTCGTCTTTCTTTAATTTCAAGTAGTTTGTTTCAAAGTTTCTCAACTATTTTATTTTTTTCTCTCTCCTTATTTTCCATGCTCATCCTGTACACACACAGACAAGCATTAAGCCTGTCCACTGCAAATCTGTGTTACGCTCGAGCAGCCTTCCATTTACTGAAAACCCCAGAGACAAAGCCGTCTCGCCTGCTGCGCCAGCTACTAAAAAATCTGGCTACAGAGTGTCACCAGCAGGTCACACAGCCATTTGCATGACTCCCGAGCCAGTGGCTTTTAAAGGTGGGGATATTCCAGGTAAAGAAGAAGAGCAAAGCTTGGCAGTGACTACGGAAAGCATCACGTGTTCTAGCATGGAGTCAGACAACACTTGCAGCTCTGATGATGATGATGATGATGATGATGATGATGATGAAGACTGTTATTCCTCTGCCTCTACAAGTTCCAGCAGTTTTCCTTCCCCAGAGATATTCAGAAGAGAGAGCTATGGTGGGTGTGCATTTATGTTTATCCAAAACCAGAATTTAAGTTTATTCTATTCTAGTTTTTTTTAATCTTCTCTTCCCTTCTCAGTGGAAACCTTGACTTTCCCCATTAAGTTGGAGCCGGGTCTCCATCTTCACATAAAAAACTCCACCCTGCTGGATGAGAGCCACGCAGAGGGCATCTACATGTATCATCCCCCCAACCTTTCTGACATCACCGGTAATAGTGTGAGAAAATTCCACACAATTAAATATTTGTTTTACTAAATGAAAGCTGACAGTGTTAGTTGCATGATGCTTGGGCCTTTCACAATTTAGATTTCCATTTTTATTCTAACAACAAAATATAACTTTGATGAGCGAGTTGGTATCCTAAACAGTCTGCTATTGTCTAAACCCTCTGTCTGCAGATAGCTCTACGATTGTTCCTGAAACGAACTGTGAGATCAAGTGAGTTCGTCATTGGAATTTCTATTTAGTGGAGTCATTTTTCCCAAATTCGTAATAAGATCTTGAGTGCTAATACTTTTGAATTGGAGGGTCTTCACTCATTTAAACCAGCAACACAGAAAGATTTAGTGTAGCTGCCTGCTCAACATCTCTACGACCAAAACGGGCTCAATCACTGTCTTTTCTCTTTGAAGCCAAAACAGAGAACCTGAAGCTGAGACCAAAATACATACGGACTCTTTCAAATCAGGTACAGACTCATTAGTTGAGATGTGTATCTTAATTAAACTGTAAAATGTCATAATGCACCTAATTATGTAAAAAATAATAATTTTGTTTTCTGTAGAGAAGGATGTCAAGTGGAAAACCCCATCAAAAGTAAGAGTCACCTGGCTATCTATCACATGTAATCTAATATATGATGTTCACAACAAAAATGTTGTTTTAATTAAAAGCTAGAGGGATTGTAGTTATAGTAAAGTATAACTTTACTCCCTCAGCTCACCAACAGAAGGCCCATTTTGTACAAGAAGAAGGTATGGTTCAAAAGCCCCATCATTGCTGAGACCGTTGAAGCAAAACACATCCTAGCCACCAAATTAACTATTTACAACGCCAATGAACCGGCCCACACATCCAGCACGGCTGAGCAGATTCAGCCTGACGCAGACACATTCACAGCGGGTGAGATCAGTTCTAAAGAAGCATTACAACTGACGGGGGTGTTGCAAAGGCCTGTAAAAAGTAACCCGGAGAAAGTCACGTTCTTTGACTTTATCGATGACAGTGAGAGGGATGCGTTCTTTGAGGAGATGAGAATAAGGTGTGTCGAACTGGAAAGTGCTCCTTTATTTCCTCTCACAGCTCCTAAGTACACTGAACCTTCTGTTCTGTGACATATGAAGCCAGAATATTGTATATTAAGATTTGGGCTTTCTCCCATAATCGAGATCAAAGAGGTCTGTATGTGAATTATCCTGTTAAAGAGTAGCCTGAGTTCATGAGGCTGTCTAAATATGGACAATTAAATTGGGTGTACAGTTTAATCAGTAAACAGTTATTATAATAAGAATAATTCAAAGGGATGCCACATCCTGCCATGTATGTAAAGACCTGCACATCTGCGATCATAGTGTAAGTGACCTTTCAACTTTTATTGCTTGTCAACCTGGTTCTTATTTTTATTACATCATTTACTCTACAGACTGTGGCAGACATCTGGTTATGAAAATGCATCCAAATCAGCCTCTGATATCTTTGTATTTTGCAGTTATCAAACAAGTGTCTGGTGCAAAATGACCACTAGATGTCAGACCTGCATTTTCTTAAATAGTCATATTTTGAGTGATTGTTTTTCCATTTTCCATATATGAAATATACATGTTGTTTGTGCTTATCTGTATTTATTATCTTGGCATATGTGCCTAATCTAAATGTTTAATGTAAGCTAAAAGATCAAATATTCGTTCATTTGACTTTGTGGTTTTCTATATTTGTGAGTCAATGGCTTTGCAAATTTACACACTTCTGAGCGTCAAAAATAAATTAATGTACAATAAATCGCCTTCATAAATAAATAATTCTTGTTGGACCCCGCTTTGTGTGTGTTTAGCACAATTCCGGCTTTTCCATTTAACTCTTTTCTCATGTAAGACTTTGAATGATATTCGACCCTGTCTTGCAAACACCTCAGCAAGTCGCACTTGTAAGATTTCTGTGAATACATTCATGCTGTCAAGATTCCCGACAAAACATCAACACAGCGAATACACTGCCCACGTGGTACCGGACCAAAAATACCAGCCAATCAGGTATTTTGTAGTAGCAGCAGCGTCCGATAAGCCAATCAGAAAATTGTAGTGGGTTACCAAGCAGCTCCCGTGACTAATGCCTGTCATATGACTGTGACACCCATGGAGACAGTTACAAGGAACAAGATTTGCTCTCGGATTTGAAAAGAAAAAGGGACCTTCTGTACCGAATTTATTTTTGGTACAAAATGCCTCCGACTCTCTTCCAGAAACTTTTCAACAAGAAAAATGCGTTTTCGTCGCCACCCCCGAGATGTAACAAAGATGACCCAGCTTTCAGGTAACGTTAGCTATTTTGTTTGTGTGTGTGTGTACATGTTTCTGGTTTTGTGTTTGTAACGTTTGTACATTAACGTTATTATGTTTTACTTTCGCTGTGGCGCCTTGGAAGCATGACAGAGTTTTTGGCGTGGTGAATATTTTGTACTCGCTGGCACTTTACAAACCAACGCTGTTTTTAGTTTTGTTGATTTGAAATTGATCTAGCAAAGTGTGGTGACTGGAGACGTGTTGTGCCTGTTGGTGAGGTTAGCTAAAAATGCTAATGCTAGCAACCAGACGTTAGCGGGGGGCTGCTGCACGCGCTGTCTCTCGTTTGGGACTTTGCTTGCCTCATTAGCTCACACTTCTTGCGCGTTAACACAAGTATAACAGCTCGTGTGCAGTTGATAATAAAGTGTTAATAAGTCAATGATAAACGCTTCCTCCCTCCATTCCTGAAATGTGTTATGACGTTAACCAGCTAAACCGTATCCTCGCTTAGAAGTTGCAGAGGCACTGTCCTCCTTTCCCCTTTGTCTCCCCCGTGTCCCCCTTTGTGTTGCTTTGGTAACGGCAGTAAAGCCTGCGTGGGAAGAAAAGCAAAAAAAAAAACACAACAAGGCTGGCGAGACGGTACAGTCGCACTCTTTTGTCGCTTATCTTGAGCTATACCACCGATAACTTGGAGCAAAGTACAGCTGGCTTCTCTCAGTCCTGCGATGGTACTGTACTCCTCGCCAGAGCCGTCAGACAGTAGAGGAGGACACAGTGTGCTATGTGTTGGAGCACATGTGATCACTTCAGTCGGTCACTGATGACAGACAGCTCCACGGCAAACTGGGCTTCAGCCTCCGTGGACATTAGTGCACTCTGGGGATGCACATTGTTCACATTTTCTGATAATCGAAAGCGGCAAACACGAATATTTTTCGTTTAATGGAAATCTATGTCATGTGTCTAGATTACAAAAGTGATGCCCCGCATAAACGAGAGATGGTATGGCCCGATTTAACGCGGCACTTGTGTACACTAGACAAATAGCTTCATATATCTAGTTTATAGCAATGATGCTTGGAACAAATTCAAGATTAGTATAATTCTGATTTGTAGTACTGTAGAACTGCACTAGTTGCAGGTGTATTAACAACAGACATAATGATTCAAAACGCATGTGCTCTGTTTTCTTTATTTATTCCTAAAGCTATCATGTCACCACTGTATGAACAAACATGCATCATATTGTTACAATTGGGCAACATTTTCGTTTTTCTGGATTACAGTGACATGTTGTAAATCAGACATTTCCCAATACTGATATACTTACCATGGTATTGTGCATCATTAGCAGGTTACAGCTGGTTTTAAAATAGAGTACCTTGCGAGTAAAGTAAGACATGTTATGTCACTATAAACAATATAAATACTTGATAACTAAAAACTAAATTCAATCTGACTGAGCAAGGCATCATTAAGCTGACTATTAGGATACTCTATACTCCCTGAGTTGATTTACAGTTTCCCTGTATATGTTCTTACACACATTCTGGGTCAGGGTCAGGGTCAGGTTCGCCACCATGGGGAAAACGCTCTTTTTAGTTTTAAAGACACTTGCATTGGCAAATTTTGCTCTTGGCCTGCAACACATGGATATATTTTTCAAAGGACCTGAAAGCTTACTCCTTGTGATGTTACTTGCACTTTGGCCCATGTCTGTGCCAGCTGCACGTTCCATGGCCATAAAGGTGTGTGTGTGTGTGTGTGTGTGTGTGTGTGTGTGTGTGTGTGTGTGTGTGTGTGTGTGTGTGGTTGGCTTGCTTCAATCCTAGAGCAAAGAGGCAGACAGCAGGCATTTCTGTTAACTCAGTGGTCAGATGTGCTCTTCATACCTCTGGCATGAGCTCCCCATTCATCAGGCATGAATTGCTCTGGAGAGGGCAGCATTGTGAGAAGACAAAGGCAAGGAGACATGGATAGAGAAGACACTTGGGTGGTAGCAGGAATAGTCTAGAAAGAGCCAGTATTATAAGTTTACTGTTAACTTGTCACTAATAGATCGGATATGTTGTGTATTTGGGATGATAAAAGTAATAAACTTAAATCAGGTGATCGCTCATTTTTACAGCACATTCTATTGTTTTTAATACTTTGCACTACCTGAGCTGTGAGAGTAGCATATTACATTTGTTGAGTGCATTTTGTATCCAAAATATATATTTTTTTCATCCATATATCTGATGTAAAAAAAACCTAAAATATATTATAGGCATCAGCCCAAAACAACCAATAACGGTTGGGCTTTATACATATAGTGCACTATTAAACTCTTAACTGGGTTCTGCTCTGGCAAAATCCTTGCAGGTCCTTGCTGTTTTGCAATCCTGTTGCCCTGCATAATGTATCACCCGAAGCTCTGTCATAGGTTCACACCACCGTGCCCGCCGGAATACCACAGAGGGCAGCAGGTTGGCTAACCCTGGGAGGAAAGCCTAAAAGGCCTCTCTGGTTTCCCTGGCAGAACCAGGGACAGCATGCTGTACATTACACTGAGAGCTCCTGGCTCATCATGTAGCAGTCAGAAGCTTGATCGTTAGCCAGTAGCTTTGTCCTTCCCACCCACAGCCAGACTGCTTTTCCTGGCTGCCCCCTGCCACTGCTGCCTGCTGAGGAAACTTCCTTCTTGACCCAGGCCATACAACTCAATATATCTGTGTTTGTGCTAAGAAACGACGTTGTGTGTGTGTGTGTGAGAGAGAGAGAGAGAGAGAGAGTGTGTGTGTGTGTGTGTGTGTGTGTGTGTGTGTGTGTGTGTGTGAGTGAGAGAGCGACTGAAAGGCTGAGATGGGTGTGGCCAGCCTTTTTTGTTTTTTTACACTATTTTGTCCTCAAAAAAACAAATCAGATGTATTTATATAAAAATAAAAGAGGGGTAAAGTGATCAAATAAGGTACCCTTGTACTGAATATTTCAACCATATAATTGTGAGGAAAAACATTTTTCTCTGCTGTTTATTGTATAGATTATTATTTCTTAATGAGAAAATAAAATATTTTTACAAGCCAGCTCAAAGCTTTTATCCAATTCAGTTTGTAGGTGCACATTGCAATTTTAAAGTTTGTATGAAATGGGCAAACGTCTGGAATAAAGATAAAACCTTGTGGTAAATTTGAAATATACTGTAGACACACTAAATCATATATGAACATATCTCAGAATCCTCCTTCCTTTGTGAAAATGTATAACAAAATGAAACACCCCATCAGGTTTATTCAAAGTGATACATTTTTCCTTGATAATTTACAGAAGAAGTAGTGTCAGGTTCCTGATTGGTGTGGTGTCCTTCCTCCATTGCGTACTTCCATAACTCAGTGTGTCATGTGAGGCTTTCATCAATCTCAGGCTGTCATGTTTGTGAGGCGATCACATGACTGAGTTCTTAGTCAAGTGTGTGTTAGTGCGTCCTGCTTACGCATTGAATACTTTTTTAACTTTTGCATATTTAAAGTAGTTTTCTGATACTCCCTTTCAACTAACTGATAATCCCAGTGTACAATATTGCAGTCTTTCAGTCTATTGCGCAAATGGACATCGCAATGCAGATTTTATTAAAAGACCCTCCCCCCCACCCAAAAAACAAACAAAACCGATACCGCTACTCTCTTCTGCGTGTGTTTGTGTGTGCATGCTGCAGGCCTGCCAGGGTTCTCTAAAGACAGCGGCTGTCATCAGGTTCCTATCATGGCTATTCTAAGTGGCCACGCTTGGCCTTCTCAGAACGGCGAGGTCAAGGTAAAGATATAGTTTTACGTAAAAGCTGCACACGCATTACACACACAGTAGCATTCCGGTGAGAGCTAGTATGTCGGCTTAATGTTAGGATTTAAAATTAGGACTGCAGGATATCGCTCCTCTCGGTTTATTAGTTGGTGGTTGTTGTTGTTGATGATCGCTTGGTTGGTTGACCTTTCTAGATCATAGTAAACTGGCATATTACCATATCAACACATGACACATTTGTACAAATCTGCATTTCTTGAGGAATTTATGTATCTTTCTTCGCCAATTCCCAGAATCACATTAATCACAAAGTGTTTGTTGGTAATCGGTTTCCAGTTTCGCAGTTGATGCTGATGCGTGATACTGAGGGCGGCAGGACGTCACAAACGGTGCAAAGATAAGGTGCAGCATATACTACAGACTGCAGACGTTTGAGACAAACTCAAAAGAAAATTTGTGGCACTGACATTCCAAGGAAATTGGTTGGTTGTTTTTGCCTACATTTACCTTAAGTAATTTACAGGAATTGCATCAATATTTATGTATATCAGTCCATTTATCTGTTTCACTGCGATGACCAATTCTAAAAAAATGTCGTCCGACTCTGGTAAAGTGCTTTGGATGACAACTTCCATCCATCGAAAAGGAACTTTTTTCTTTACCCTTGAAGGTAAAGTTATGAATAAAAAAAATCATACCTGCAACCTTGTTTAGGGCAGACATAGTGACGTGGCCTTGGATGTCCACAGATAACCAGCAGTGCGATTAGTTTGTCTGTTGGGATCTTGAAAGTCAGACCAAAAAGCTACATCACCTAATTAATTAGCCTACTTTCAGCCTCTAGATGAGAAAGTGGGGGAGGTGGTTTGACTGAGGCAGGATGTGCTGACAGGCAGTATCACTTTGCTTTAGGAGTGAGCAGTTAATCATGACTATCATATGACACTTTATTTACAGCTGGTTAGTAAATGAAGCAAAGAGGAAAGAAGAACATTTTAATTTTCATGCAGTTATCGCATTGTGGAAGCAAATCTGCTTTTCACCATGAAAGCTACATTGACCATACGCCCTGATTTCTACATAGCTTCCACCACTCCTTTTCAGTCTGATGATACGTTCATGTGTTACTTTTTAGGAAAAACAGTCATTACTCAGTCTCATCACTTCTTTTCTGTCATGTGTTGCTAATTCAGAAGAAGTTGAGACGGACAAGTAAGCCATAGTGTACACATTGTCATTGAAATACACATGCACACACAAAGATACATACATAATATGTAAGTTTCGAGACACTATGAAGAGAATACCAGCCAAAAAAAGTTTCCAACAGACAAAACTTTCTCTAGGATGAACAAAATTTTCACAAAAGTATACTGATTAATCCACCGATTTTCTTTTCTTTTATATAGTGTTCATATTATTCCTGGATTTTTATAAACATATAGACTTTTAGCTAGCATCTCTATGATACAGTACTAACAGACCTGTCAATGTTAGACTGCGTTGTAGCTGTGAGTGGGCTCGGGGCATTGCAGCATCTTCCCCCACTTAGAATCATGTGATTGCAGGAATGCAGAAGTCCTTGATACAACATAGCCAACAGGAAAACCAGCAGGTATGCAGGTAGTCATGTGCTTTTTAGACCATGTGTGCCAGTTTCTTGAGGGTGTAGTTTTTTACCAGATCTTACTCGGACCAAAACAATTATTAGCTCAAGGAAGTGCTGCACTTGTGTCGCTTTGGCAAGAGGTATATACTGTATTGTGTTTCACCATGGGACTTGGCCTCTCCAGCAGCAAAGAAGTTTTCCATCTAATAAGAGGTTAATTTTCAGCCCATATAGCATTACACAGGTACAGCAATCTGTACATGGGAGGTTTCAAATTTGACAAACAGCCAGGTGGTGGGAAGTATCATGCCTCTCTGAGAACTGTACATGCAGAAGGTGCCCTTATAAGGCTAGACAGATCTAAAAGATTAGATGTGTTTACTGTTCTTCTGTGTCACTCCAGTGATGCATATCTAATACACTTCCATCATGGGAAAGTAGCATGTTGTCACAGACGAGCTACAGCTTGCAATTAACAGTGCAGCTAGGACTCATACATGTGTATAAATCCTGATGCATCATTAGTCAAGGTGCAGGATAAATGTGAGAAACGTGGCTAGATACATAGTTGCCATGCAATCTGTTGATGAGTGATGAGATATCGGTTTGGCAATATTGCTGTTCAACGTTCTCGCAGGACAGGTCACCTCAGTCAGCAATCGCCTACAGAGCAGCCTGCCCTTATGGAAAACCAGCCTTAATTCATCTGGATTGTTCTGTGATTTGTTAGATATCACACATGCATTTTGTGCTCAGTGTTAGTGGTTTTCACTCATGACCTTTTGTCATATGTGGTTACAGTGGTTAAATACACTGGGGCTAGCAGTGAGACCATAACTACCCTAAACTGGTACAAGACTTTACCTTAAATGCTATGATGCACCCATAGTAGCAAATTGGTGAAATTGCAAGATGATTGATTGCTTACTAGGGTAATGTAGCCATTTATATAATGTGTGTACAGTCAAAATCTATTTTATGTATGCACTGAGCACAAAGCCGGAAGAACGTCACACAGCTTGGACTGAGAGGATATTTATGTAACTGTCACAGACACACACAGACACACACACACAGACACACAGACGTTCCTGTGGCAGTGGAGAGAGAGAGAGCGCGAGGGCTCTTTGAGGTCAGTAAGTAAGCTGATGTCAGACTCTCTGGAATCTTGTTGTGACCTTTTATCATTATACACATGGAACCTGTGCAGCTATGGATGCTTATTTCCCATTGTTGCAGACTTCACTGTCAAATGTTAATATATTTCTTGTTTCACCAGAAATTGGAGAATATCAACATATGTGCCTTCCATTAGTATGCAATTAAAAATCACAGTGCATCGAATGAGTGCCTGACTTCTTGGGTGTACTTAGATAAAAAAAAAAACGTCATATATTAAATTTGTATGTTCAAATATCTCAGATACACATTTATGGTAGAATCATTTATTTTTAGGCTCCTGGATTAATCAAAAGATGCAGCGTAAAACGTTGCCTACAGTCACCAAAGTTCAGTAATTTATATAATAACCCATGTGTGGAAAAAGTTTCAGTTCTCTGATTTACTGTTAATTGTTTTACTTTGCTACAGATTTTATTAAGCTGTCACTTGTCACAAAACTAACCACCATCTATGTATTTGTAAAGGACGAAAGAAGAGGAAACAACATCTGGGGAAGCTTTCACCTAAAACAGATTGGTTTCTTTAAGATGTTTGTTTCCCTGCTCTTTCTTCTAAGACGTCTTTGTTCGGAGGACACATTATACATTTACGCATACGTGTTTTTAATTTATCGAGGGAAGACAAGGGAGAGCGGAACAAAATGAGTGGGATGAAGAAACGACACACAAACAAATCCCCACTGTCACTCTTATCACAGGGCTTTGTGGCAGTCAGCAGTCCGGGCTCGCTGCTGTTGCTGCCTCTGTACTGTCCGGCACACACAGTGCTCCTGCGATCACCTGACAGTCTCATGTTGTTGTGTGAATTTAGTTCACCGCTATTCTTAGACCTTGCTTTGGCTGAGAGAGGAGAGGAGAAAAGAGAGAGGAGTAGAGAGAGAGAGAGAGGAGTAGAGAGAGAGAGAGAGAGGAGTAGAGAGAGAGGGAGAGGGCTGGGGAAGGACTGGGGAAGGACTGGCAGACTCGCAAAGATGCCCAGGTAGGAGTTGGTAATATTTAACCAGGCTTAGGTACATCCAAGAGGGTTTGGTATTGTTGTTTAAAGGAGTTTTGTTTGTGCCGTTGTTTCTTTAACGTTCGTCTTCTGCCTAAGTGGCAACCTGTGGCTGTTACCAGCTTGGCAGCACTTGCAATTTGAGGTAACCTGATTGTAGTTTAAAGATTGATTCTATCATTTGAGGTCAATGTTGTATAATGAAGATTAAAGGATTTGTGGAGACTCATACCTTTTTTGTTTGTGTGTTGAATTTGGATAAGAAAAGAATTGTGTGGCATTTATGTGTTTGGGTGGAGTTGTAGTTCAAAGAGTTTCTGTTTCACATACCTGTGATCAATTTGGATAACTTTTTGTTCAGGACTGTTGAATCATTTAAAAAAAGTAAAGGCCCTGTTTGTTATCTTCTTGGCATTTTGAAATGAACCCTACATAAAACTGTTGCTGAGGATTTTCCTTTTAAGATAAACAGGTTGTTCAAAATGATTACTTGTATGCGTGTATGTGTGTGTGTGTGTGTGTGTGAGAGAATCTTTGAGTCATTTTTGCTTCAGATAATTGAGGACAAAGCAGTACAAGTATGTAACAGTCATGAAGTCATGTGCTGCGTTTATGAATGACTCTCCTCTCTTCTGTCAGCGCTGGGACTGTCACAAGCTCACTGATGGAATACTTCCTCCTTTACACTCGTTCTGCCTCGTCTTTCTTTCAAATGCTTTTCTCTCTATCTCAGATGTTTTTGTGTTTCTGTTTTGTATGACCTTTTCTCTTATGTAAGCTCAAATCTGCTTTTCTCTCCATCAAATTCCAATATTAGCTGCATTTTCTCATTCAATATTCTTTTGTTGTTCTCAGTTTTTTTCTGCTTTTACAAAGGGATTTCTTTAGTCTGTTTGCCGCTGTTTATAAAAGGACGCTTTCTTTTTATTGCCGTCTTTCTAGCTTGGTCTCCTGTTTTTATTCCTTCTCCCTTGCATCTCTCACTCTGTGTATTCCCTGTTATGTTTAAAACAAAGGGAGCAGTGAACTTGGTGTCAAATTATGCAGATCTCCTCTGTGCTGATCTGAATATAACACATGTTGTTTTTGTAATTGTTGCACACATTTTTTGACCATAAATTGAACAAGATCACACAACTTCTGAGTAAATTTAGATTTTGTTCATTCAAAATTGTTTTAGTACAAAACATATTGGTTTAAACGGGTTAAATCAGTTAAGAATATATTTTTCTCAATGAAAGAGAATGGGGTCATCCAAAACACATAAAGATGCACAAAAGCTGAACACATGGAAACCAACAGCACATTTATAAATAAACCACTCATAAGGGCAGTAGTCTAGTTGCAAGGAGGCATGTGACTAAAACGACCGCCTGATGTGTAATCTTACACACAAGTCTATGAGCTGAATATCGACCGAGCCTCCATAACAATGCAATTTGAGCTCATTATGTAGGCCAGGCAGGCGTTACGTGAACAATATAAATGTCAGACTGGGTAAGAGGTTGGGTCTCTCCCTGGATAGAAACCAGGAGGAGAAAACTGAATGTTTTTGAAAAAAAATGCTTGGCCTGAACAAAAGAGCAGAAGAACAACAAACAGCCATTTACAAGCCGAGAAGAGACGTATGCGTTGAAACCATGCACGTGGTTGATTATCATGTAACCAGAGTTCTTCCTAATCTTGGGTTGGTTGGGATGCCTCCTCTTGCTCTGCTCGGTATTGCTAAATCTCTACCGGTGGATATATTTCTACGCTTGGTCTTAAGGAGTTTAAGATGTCTGGAGTTTCTTACAATCAGTCCTTGTTTTTGAGAATAGTGTAAGAAAATCTTCTAAACAGTTTATGGTTAGAATACCAATAACCTTTTGCAGGAATAACCTGTTGTACATGGAATGACTCCACCAGTGTATATCAGTTTCAACAAATGGTGCATGTTTTTGGTTAGATTGTGATCACTTGTTGCAAAAGAGGTCAGTAATTAGGCTTGGTCCACAAGGACCTATCGAAGCCTCCTGAGCAGATGGAGCAAGTGTTACTTGCTACAAGAAGACGCAAGCTTAATATTATTCTAAATGTGAGAGAGATGGGTGTTTGTTCAATTCCCTTTTAGGCACAAAGGGCAAGTAGCATTATTCTGTAGTTTCAGCATTGGCTTGGCCTCAAGGCAACCCATACACCTCTTCTATTAGGATTAGGATTAGGAAGCCAAAAGCCACTTGTTTCCTGCATGTGTTTTATGTTTTAACGTAAAGGCCTCCACTGATCACTCAGGACGTGTTTACACGTTCAACAAGGTTAGCTAATGTTTCCAAGTGTTGACTAAACACATTTTTATTTAAAAATTTGTTTTGACATTAATCTGAATTTTTTGTCTGAAAGTTGTCGTAACTGTATAAGACAACTATAATGCAACAGCATACAGTGAAATGTGGCTCCTTCTGTTGAATGCCCACAAATCCAAATTTAAATTCAGATGTAGGTTTTGGTCCCTATTGGTATTCGGCAAGCTCAATCCTTGAGCTACTGGATTGAAGGCTGGAGATGTTTCAGAAATAGTGAGGCAGTTTATCGAACAATGTTGCCCGTATGAGTCCCCAAAAATAAATTCTTGTATGACCTCTTGTAGGCCCCTTATGACAAATGACTTTGGTTTGACATCTTAACACCGCAGGCTGTAGCACATGACTTCCCTCCCTCATACTCCCCTGCACGACTGAATCATTTTGCGCCGAAGAATGCTGACCATACTTTGACACCAGTGTTTGGTAATTATTAGCTCACATGGTGGGTAATGTACACGTAGACTTTCTCTCTAACATACACACACAGAACCACACACCAACACAAAGGTATTCCCTGCCCTGTCAAGGCTCCCTGACCAACAACTGAAATTCTGTTTTTAAGTCTGGACTCGTGTGTACAGTTTTGTTTGCAAGTGCAATGGACTTAACTGTTCCTTTTCCACCCCTCCCCACCAACCCATTTACTATAAACACTTGCGTTTGGGGCGAGTCCCTACTCCCAAATAAAAGGCTATATTTAGGTCCAGCTCTGTGTCCATCTGCCCATCAGGTTAGACAGAAATCCTGTCTATTTGTTGGTCCATTCCCCTGTCAACTTTATAGCCCCTACTTAATCAACTAGGGACTGAGTTTCACCCAAAAGCAGAGGGGAGTGCCAAAGTGCTGTGAAGGCTAGTTCCCACAGTGAGATGTAAATACGTAACCACATCCTCACAATATTATCTGAGATGACCAGCATTTATAAGATGAGCTGAATGAAACTACAGGTTACCTAGCAACAGCCATGGAGCAGGGGCTGCCAGGGAAAACAGCTTAACTGTTACTTAACTATTGGACAGTGTTTCGTGCCAGCATAAATGTACCACTACTACAGTCTATATTAGTTCAAAATCTAACGGCCCACATCTCCAATATGGCTTTAAATCGAATCCTTCTCGACTGGTTATACTGTGTGAATGTAGTGCAGGGAGGAGCTGCACATTTAAGAACATGCAGATATTCCCTGGATTATTAAGGAAAAGGTATTTTATTAAGTTTCTTTGCTATTGTGGTACACTGTACCTCTGTTGTGGTGTGTAGGTAGTAGGTTGGCTTGGATCTTTGTTGCTCTCTACTGGTTTAGGTATGATGAATGATAGCTATGGCATAGAGTCTGTTGGCTCAGCCCTGCCCACTGGGAGAGATGAGGGCTTAATCAGATTTATTTTAAGCTGGCTAGTACTACATTTCAACCTTTTCCCTCATGCCCAGAGCATAGCCAGTTTTCTGATAATATGGATATATGGCAGATACCTTGTAGAAATGGGGGTACTTTGAGCTCCTCCACTATGGCTTACATTTGCTACACAACATAATCTGTTTTTAAAAAGCTGTCCTCTGCGACAATTGCAATGCCAAATTAGTAAAGTACTCTTAATGAAATGTCCCAAGTCTCAAGTATTTCATTTTTTTATAATGCAGAGTTGTTTATTCTAATGTGCGTATATTTTGACAAATCGTAGGGTTAATTGAATACCTGCAGTTGGATATCCAGAAGTATTCTTTTCCTTGAGAGACCAGTAAGTAATGTCTATAAATGTCAGAAACATTTTTAAATGAAAGGAAGTGTTTGCCTTTGTCATAAGTAGGAGTGTTGCGTAGCAGTTATTATTGTTATTGTATTTTAAAGACAAAGTTATAAAGTGTGAAAGTACTCAATTTCATAATTAAAAGGTTTGTGCTCCGAATTTGTATTTGCTGTGGAAAAGGTTTTATTGTTGCTCCACTGTTTCTTTCAGGACTTTTTTGGAAGGGTTTTGTTACTGGAGCTTGACCTCATTGTCTCTGATGTGCAAATGTTCTGGAAAGAATGCTAATTTCTTCCGCTTTGTCAGTTTATTTGTACTAATTGCCTTATTTTCTCTCGCCTTCCCTCCTCCTATTCCTGCATCTGTCTATTCCAATTGCTTTTGACCCCTCTCTCCTCCATCCCTCCTCTCTGTCCATTCTTGCTTCAATATAGCTGGCCAATCCCCCAGCTGGATCCCAGTCAGATCCGACTGATAGTGTACCAGGACTGTGAGAGGCGTGGCAGAAATGTCCTCTTCGACTCCAATGCCAAAAAGAGGGGCACGGAGGAAACCCCCATCACCGTGAGTAAAACGTTTTGTGTGTGTCATTTGGAGGCCCATCCTTGGTTTGTATATGCCAGATAGACACTGTTTGTTACTGGTCGTATTGTAATGTCTGCAATTGATCTAGCCAGGACTCAAACTGTGTACATGCTGATGCAGGACATTTGGTTCCATGTGGTATGTGCTCTAACCACGCTGGTGTCCAAAGCACAGACATATAAAATTACACATTTATGATGTTCAGAAGCCACAGCACCTTATCGTGCGTATCCTGCATCCTCCACAGTTAACAGCGTCTGATTGAGGGATCAAGAGCGGAAGGCAGGGAATGTGTTAGACAAGGTGCAAGTTGTTTGTGGGTGTGTTTTTTGTTTATGAATCGCACATGTATTTGTTGTATTCATTTACTTAATTTCTTATTTATTTTAAAGGGCAGTAGTGAATAACTTAATTCCTTTTGCTGTTGTTATTATTGCCTCCGCCAAGCAGGTAATGTTTTGGTTTGTTGGTTGGTCTGTTTGTCACCAGGATTACAGGACAATGTTCATGAAGCTTGGTGGAAGGGTGTAGCATGGGCCAAGGAAGAACCCATTATATTTTGGAGCAGATTTTAATCACGGGGCGGATACACACATTATTTTTCACTTATGGAAAGGGCCTCGGAGGAGCTCTGCGCTCTCAGAGTGCCCTTCTAGCTATTTGAATGTTTCTATAGGTTTGTAGGATTTAAAAGGTAATTTGACTTTTTCACCAAAACTCTGTTAGTCACAAAAAGCAGCTGAATGAGTACTTGTCAACATTATAAAGTTTATTTTCTCTGCAGTTTTAAAACAAAAGGTCTGTTTCCCCTTATGACTCAATGGATGTCGAAAGGTCCTGTGATCAATTTTCCAGGGCAAGGCTGTCCTGAAAGCAGATATCACCTTTAACTGTTAACATAATGTCAGAATGTTTGTCTGTGTGTGCGTCAGGAAGTGCATGAGATTCAGAATTGGTAAATTGTCAACTCAGCCACTGAGAAACTATGATAGCAACTGTTTTACCACAGCGTAGCAGTCTTTATCCGGGTGTGTGCAACAATAGCTTTCAAACACGTCAATGATGTATTTTAAGTGTATGGCCTCTCCCATACTGCACCTGCTAGCTGATTATTTTTTTTATACAATCGGTGACACATGGTCAACACTATTTTTCCTTTTGTTGATTTTTAATAATGCTGCTGCATGTTCCTGTCTGAGTGACCGGTTTGTTCTGGAGCGCTTATCTCCAATAATAATAGCCTCAGCTGACAACCCATGTGTAAGCAGCATTCTTTCATCCTCACATGACAGCCCTGTCACTCAGTCTGTCTTTCTCTGGCTCTCTGTATGTCTTAGTCTCAACCTCTCACTCTGCATCGCCCTTCTCTACCTGTCTCTTGTCCTTTAGTGTCCTGATTGCTGTCCTCTGCTTGATTAATACATTTATCTGGTTATCTTACCTACATTATCTCTGTAATACTTTTATTTATCTTTACCCATTTGCCTTTCTCTCCGTCTCTATCCACCCTTTAAAATCGCTCTACCCCTCTCCATTTAGAAAATGCATGCTTTCTCTACTTCTGCTCCTGAATCTAGATGTATTTCTAACTCTGTCCCCCTTCTTTGTTGTTGTTCCTTCCTACCATACTCAACCTGTCTTCGTAGTGTTTGTTAACCTTGTCACTCTACACCTCCCTGTCCCTCCTATCAGTCTTTTTTTATCGTCATGCCTTTTCCACCTCCATCTCACCTGCGTGTTTCACCTGTGTTTTTGCTTCCTCTTTGGCTCTCTTTTTTCCCACGACCAGGATCTGCTCTCTTTCTGTCCATCTACTTCATTATCATGTCCATAACCCTTCCCTCACACAGAAACACACTCATGCTGTCTTGTGACACCCTGACATTGAAACTTAGATTGTCTGTTTGCTCAACTTTCTCAACTCGTGCACGTGGATTTACTGAAGCTCTACATTTGGATTGTACTGGTGCCAGATATAGATGCACAATAAGAGAGTGTGTGTGTGTGCTGTGTGCGCGTGTGTGTGTGCGTGTGTGCGTGTGTGTGCGTGTGTGTGGTCTTAAAAAAACAACAACAAGATAATGCATAAAGAAATGTAGTTCTAGAAGTCAGTGCAGTGTGAGAGTGTTGCCTGGGCTGATGCTAATATTTTGGTGCATTCTGCATCGTTAGGGCTTTGCCAGCTACTGCGTAACTTCTATCACATGATGGCTATTTTCTTTTGTATTTTTTTCTTTTTTTTGTCAACTCAGGCAAATTTATTTTAGAGAGACCAACAGCAGGAACAATCAAAGCACAGAGGGCAAGAGAGAATGAGGAATAGAGAAACAAGGTATGGATGGAGCATGTATGGGATGGTGAAAAAGAATAAAAAATGAAGAAAAGGGTGGGTTATGGGAGAGAATACAATCTGTAAGTAAAGAGGGAGCGAGAGAAGAACACACATCTGTTCCAGGAAAGAAATGAATATATTAAAGGAGAGGAAGAAAGCTGCAGGAATTAGAAAGGGACGAAGTTGGAGTGGTGGAGGGAGCGACGGAGAGAAAAAAGGGGAGGGAGGGAGGGAATGATTGCAGTGCTGCTCGCTCACGAGTTCCCGAAAGAGTCATATGACTGGCAGTCACATGCTGCTGGCCTCTGTGTACACACCTCACACTGCACTGCAGCGAACACACACACACACACACACACACACACACACACACACACACACACACACACACACACACACACACACTCACACACTCACACACTCACACACTCAGAATCAGCCTGGCTTCATAAGCATGAGGACGTGTGTGTGCTACAAAATCCCTCAATAGAGGATAAATGTACTTTAAAAGAGCAGAATGAAGCAAAAAAAAATCCTTCCCTCTTTTCATTCTGTGTCTCTTTGTCTCCGTCTTGTTTTCCCTGCTTTCTCCTCCTCTCTTACATTGGCAACAGCAGTGGTTTCAAGTGAGCCATTACCAGAGCCTAGCTAAAAAACACACCCACACACATGCACACAGACAGACACACAGACCCCCGCTCCCCGCCCTCCCAAATGCATTCCTCTCGAATAGGCTGCCAAGTTAAGAAAGCACATGACACAGGCTGATTGAGCTCACATTGCTTTTAGTTTGCTGTTTACACAAGTGCTTCTGGATCAGCTTTTTATTGTTTCTTTGACCTGAAGAATTTAACTTTTATTTATGTTTTTCCATTAACAATTTTACTTGAAATGGGCCAGTGACTTTTTATATTTGGCAATTGTTAACGTGCCATGGCATCATGGTGAAATTAGACAATTTTTAACTTTTTATAGGTGTTTGTGTTTTGAGTCTTCCATTACCGAAATCCTTTTAGTAATTTATATTCCCACATGTATTTGCTATTTCCACACCCTAAGAACTAAACACACACATTTCTGCATGTGTCCTGGTGACTCCATGTGCACAAAATAGGGTTCAAGCTAATTTTAGTTGCATTAATTATTACACATTCTTTCTTGTTTTGTCCCCAAGTATTTACAAGGATGAGATGTAAATAACAACCAAAAAGCAACTTAATATGTTTAGCCATTGTTGCTGAATGCACTTTAGCATACCAGCCAAACAAGCTTTCCTTTTTACTATGCACTCCACCAGTTAATTATGTTTTCAGAGGCAGCTAAAGTCTGTTTACGTCCTTAATGGCTGCAAACTAAGCACTAATGAAGTTGTGCTCATGTCTATATGGGCGATGAGGAAATCTGCCGTTAAGTGAAAGTGTATTGTTATTTTCTGATATAACTTAAACCTTCTTCAGAGTTAGATGATCCTGTGTTCATGGTATTTGGCCTTTTAATATAGTTTTTTCTTTTTTGTTGATATCCCATAGACCACTGAGGGCCAGGTGAAGATGTTCGGGAAATGCTGCCAGCTCCGTCCTACAGGAGGCAGCAGCAGTTCCCTGGACAGCTCGTCCTCCTGCACCTCTGAAACCAAGGAAACTAAGGAGCAGGGCATCCGCTTCCAGGTTACACAGAATTTCATGCAACTTTTACATATGCACTCTCCTGAAGTTATGTATATTCATACTCATACATCACAGCTGCATAAGCAGGTATACAGACAAAACGCTCACGTAGACACTGTAGACCCAATCTCCAGTGTTAGACAAGAAAATCTTCAATTCACTGTGGAGTTCATGTCTCTGAGGGGTTGCAACATAACACATTTGTGCTCCTCCTCTCTTCACCAGGGTTCGAGGTGTTCGTCCGATGTGGTAATGCTGGGGGAGATGATGTTTGGCTCTGTGGCTATGAGCTACAAAGGTTCCACGCTAAAAATCCACCAGATAAGGTAATGACAATAGGGGTGCATCAGTGGCGTTTCCCTCACAGCTGATACTGGCATGTAAAGGAAACACTTTCTTTTGACTCCCCCCCCCCCCCCCCCCCCCCCCCCCCATTTAATATGGAGATGAAACATACGCAGTGGAAAAGGCAGAATAATATGAATTGCTTTAACATTTTAGGATTACATTTGTGGATTTGTTTTCTAATGTGGGCGGTTCAAGAAGAAACAAATGAGGTCGGGTGTGAAAGACGCACAAACGTGCCCAAGCACATGAACTTGGAACACATGCTGATGATCTTTGTCCTTGCACTATCGTTATATCAGATCGCCACCTCAGCTGATGCTGAGCAAGGTCTTCACTGCCAGGACGGGAGGCAGCGTGTACGGCAGCCTCAACACGTGAGCACACACGCTTATCAACACACACGCACATCTCGCCCTGTTTCCTATGGCAGCTTCTTTCATCTTTCTCTCGCCCCCTCTTTAACTGTCTCAGTTATTGTTTGTTTCTTACTCGATACTCTCATACAAACTGTGCCCTAACTGTAGTCAACTTTGAATATATATGTATATCTTTTTAAATACCCACAATTGTGTTGTGGGTACATGTAAACATCATCTGTGAAACCTCCTAACTTTTATTCTTGGTTTTCTGATATTGTGCAGGTTGCAGGACAGCCTAGAGTTCATTGGACAGGACGGCAACACCCTAAGGCCTGATCAAAACACAGCACCCAACAGTCTCCTAGGGAACATAGGTAACCACAGAAACCCAGTGCCACACACCAAACCTTCTTTAGCCACCAACGACAGTCCTCCTGCTTTTTCTGTTCACTTATAAATGAATAAGTTTTGATCATAGCCAGAAACTCTGTGTAGTTACGTTCTTCTTGAAACGCCATGTAGAGCATCTACGACTACATGCTCAGTAAGTTTTATTAAGTTTCTACTGTCAGTATTTTTAACACAGTTGAAGTGACTTGGAAGTACTGTGAGGAATCAACTGATTTATTTTCTGGCTTTTTGACTCCTTTTTAACATTCCTGTTTGAATACAAACCAGGCTGCATAGACTCTGCCAACAGCTCTCCCCGACTGCTCCCCGGCACTAACCTTGTAAATAAGTTCTCTCAGTAAATTTACATAACCAACTGCGATCCTATCAAACACTCGTAGCAGTATATCTCTGCCGTGACTCAACCCTGAAAGTCATGGTGACTCTACTTGTTACTCGTGGTGAAACTCACGTCTGGAGAAACTAAAACCAAGCACCCTACGAGTTCAGCATAGAGAATGACAGGATCCCAATAGAAAGAAGAATATCTTTATTTATTCTTTAAAGAATGTAAAGAACTGTTGGCAAATTCGGTGAATTTTCTCTGTGTCATCTCTCACAGAAAAGACAAAAATGATCGACTCTCAGATGTAAAGTCTGTCATAATTGTTTGTGTTTGATGCGCTGTGTTGTAATACCAGCCTTCTTGTTTGTCTCTATGACTGACTGACCCACCAGCTGATGGTCATTAATTCATTCCATATTAAACGGCTCTTGTAACTCAGCTCGAGTTGGTCGGACAACAGGAGGCAGCCAGCTTTCCTCCTTATTCATTCACTAACCACGGGTCATGTTTTTTTTGTCTGTTTTCCCTCTTCCTCCCTTTCTTCTTTTCCATGTTTTTGTCTGTGCTGCGCAGGATTTACTCAGCTCTGCAGCCCGCGAAGGGCCTTCTCTGAACAGGGTCCTCTGCGCCTCATCAAGAGCGCATCTTTCTTTTCAGGTTGGCGCTTAAAACTGGCCATGACTGATGTGTGCCAGTTGCATGCGTGTGTATAGACTGTAGTGGCAGTAGCAGTATTGTACAGGCCTTGGGTCTCAGCGGCTGCATGCCTGTGTGGTGATTCTTGCACTAGAAGTGGTAGCAGTAGTCATAGCATGCAATTTCACAGCACGTCTGTAAATAACTTGGGTCAGATAGAAGCTGCAGAAAATGTTCTCGGTTGACACGTTTGTGATGTTCTTCAAAAACAAGATGATGTCTTCACTTAAATTTGTTGTTTTTGGCAGACGAGAACATTTTGATTCAAATCCAAGTGGATACAAATACCTGTGAAAATGCCGTTCTCTGCCCTGCTCCAAAACATCCACGCCAATGAGCTGTGAATTTAATTTACAAATGCTGGTTCACTTGAAGTTGGCAGTGAACATAAAAAACACTAACTGGTGTTTAGTCAACCAGAGGTCAAATAAGATAACCTCACCCGTCAGCCACAAAGTTTTTTATAATATATCTGCCAGAACTATCTGACCCAGGCCTGCAGGTGTATGACGCACGCACAAATGTAGTGCATGGGTTCTCACTGGTGTTGGTGGCTGTTCAAGTTTTTGCAGTTTCTTCTCTGTTCTTTACTAACATACCTTCACTTACTAGTCTTTGCCAGTGATTGCGACACGTAGGGAATGATTTTTGGCTGTATGCGCATTTTTAATCAACTATGACAACATCTTTTAATATTCAGCCAGTATTTAGCTTCTGTTTTCTTCCTTTTATGAAGCTTTTTAATGATGCAGTAAAGATTGTCTGAGCATGTATGTACACAGTAAGGAACATCCTTGCTCACACCTTTACACAGTCTGCTGTGGGCCAATGAGGAGGTGAGGAAATGCCTTGTTCAAGGGCACCTTGGTGGTAGTTGATGAAGGAAAGGAAATGGCTACTTAATATTCCACTTTCTCTGCTTTTATTTAAACCAGTAATATACTAAGCTCAAATTCCCATCATTCCTTACATCATGCTGATCAGAGAGCTCCTTTTTCAGAATTATTCAGTGCCATTGCTTTAGTGAGGTGGTGGTGAGTTTTATTTAATTATCATACCCACAATCCTGTTCAGGGCACCCTTAGGTTGGCATGGCGTTTAGTTGAGCAATGTTGGTATGGTCATAAAGTACAGTATGCCTCAGGAGTGCCTGAATACACAAACACTCAAAAGCGTTTCAACAAAAGCTCATGTTCACTTGCTCATTTATAATCTCAGCCAGAGCTATGCGCTCAACTGCACATTGAAATGCTGCGTTAGTGGTTTTCACACCTCTGCTGTGAGAATCATTGACATTTTTCCCATTTTACACCGAAGTGTTGACGAGAAGGACATTTGAGAACAAGCAAACAGGCTCGGTGACGTTCGTATTATGGCGTCTGTTGTAGAAGGATGCATCAAAGCTGTAGCAGCTGCTGTAGCTAGTTACAGAGTCTATTACAACAGTAGTGCTTTTTGTTTGTTTTGCTTGTGATACTTCCTGTTTTTGGTGTTTACAAAACAAAGGGTGCACTAACAGCATTAGAATAAATCAGTCATTTCACAGTAGATATTAGTCAAACATGTCACTTTCATTGTGGTACATGCTCAGTTGTGTGGTTTATAGTCTAAAGGTGTTGATACTGTGGTTTTGAATAAGCCACTAGAATAAGAGTATTTTGTTTAGAGGTGAAGCATTCAAAAATAATTAGTCTCTGTTAGTTTGTGGAGTAGAAGAGCATTCCCAGGCTCTGACTTGGTGGTGAGAAGAGCATCATCAGTATGTTTGGTGCTCCATTTAGTTGATTACATTTCTCACGTGTTATTTGTCATCCCTCTCTCCTCTGCTTTCCTTCTTTCTCTTCATCTATCTTTTTCTTCTATCTCTCTGTTTCTTTGTCACCCTCTGCCCTCTGTCTTAAACCCTTTCCTTTTATCTTTAACCAACCACTTCACTCTCCATCTTCCTCCTCCCTTCCTGCAGGCCACAGTCACCCAATGGACATGCCTGGCCGAGGGCTTCACGACGAGAGGGACAGCGGCATCGCCAGGTCAGGTATGTTAATAAGGCTAAGAGGTAAAGCTTGGATTGACCTACACTCAACCACAGCTAGGTGTGCTTTCCGCCTTACAGCTATGCTTTGCATTACATTTATTCTAGTCCAGACCAAAGAGGTCAAAGAACGGAGAAGATTAAGTCGGGAAATGATTTGGATTACTACACTTTGGTGTCTCTTCCTTTTCACCACATCACAACACATCATAAGTTCCCACAAATATTTTTGGCATTTCTTTCTCGCTGTCATTGTTTTCCTAAAATGCAAATAGTGCAGGTAATGAGTTTATTTAAAAATAATTGTTTGACCTTCTTTAACTTCACTGTTCCGATGTTGCTTAAGCTGCCACTTCTCTAATGTGGAGTGCTGAGCACTTTTCCACTCATTAAAAGCTTCCATAGGTGCAGCCTCTCAAGGCTAACTGGGTTGTGTATGGAAAAAAGGGTGAGAAAGGTGATGGCTGCAGAGTAATTCCTCTCTCCACTACCAATCCTGAAATGAGTGGAAGACACTGGAGATGTTTACATGACCTCTAGGGTCCGGAAAACCTCCTGCAATGGAAACTCTCCCCCCCCCCCCCCCCTCTACAAACACCACCATGCCCCAATGGCATGACTGGTATGAGGGGAATTGTGCTTTCTGCTCAAACCCACGTCACATGCAGAGGATTAAATATAGCATCTCTCAAAAGCTGCTACTAGTAAACGAGCTTCTAATTCAAGCCTCGTCCTCTAATCTCCACTTTCTCCACCTCCCCACTGAGGTTGGGCCGGAGAGCTCTTTATCTAACTCTGACACACACAAATACATTCCACGTGACACAAACTCTCGTCAAATATTGATTCTTTTACTACATAGCTCTTCCACTCTTTAGCACGGGTTTCTCTTATTGCATCATAGACATTTACTCACCCCGGGAAGCTATTTCTCTCGATCTCTTCAAACACACTTAAGGTCACACACCGTCTATATAGTTCACGTGACCATTGATCAGTACGTGGTGGCTGGGTGTGGGTTGTCATATCATGCCTGGTGTAAAGCCAGGTTGTCCAAGCATGTGACTGCTAGCAGGCTTATATTAGATCTCATATGAAAGCCATCCCATAATTAGGGGAAAAGAGTTGAGAGGAGTGTGTGCAGTTCTGTGTCTTGGATGTGTGTGTTTTGTGTGCTGTATATGTTTGCCCTTTTCAAGTTATTTGTCTTGGTCAGAACAGTTATTGTCCTCTAGCTCTGTGTGTACAATGTGTTGTTCAGAATGAGTAGCCCTACACACTTGTTGTCTGACTCACTCTTGTCCTTTTTCTCTTCTGTCACCCACCATTCGCTCCATCTGTTCCCTATTCCCTTCTTCTCCTCATTCTTGCTCTCTTCATTTCTCCAACCATCCTCTCTCATCTCCTTCACCCACCTCCAATCTTTCTCTCCATACCTCCGCCTTTCCCTTTAGCTTCCCTGAGCAGCCTGTTGATCACTCCCTTCCCGTCTCCCGGCTCCTCCCTAACCAGCAGCTGTGCGTCCAGTTACCAGCGCCGATGGCTCCGCAGCCAAACCACCAGCCTGGAAAACGGCGTCTTCCCCCGATGGTGAGACATATTCTATCTTACATGCACACACACTTGTGCAAGGTACATGTTCAAATGCATAGTGATTGTACAATAGGTGAAGGACAACTATAAAGACTTTCAAACGTACACATGCACATAGGAGAGGGAGACAACCACTCAAACACTGTGGGGCTTTCTTCACAACTTCCCAAACACACTTAACAGATTCTCTGCCAATCACTAACCCCCCTCCATTTTTCTTCCCTGCTTAGGGCCTCTGATAGGCTTTAGTGAAGTTTATTCAGTTCACAGGACTTCCTCAGAATCCATCAGGCAGCTGGGAAAATGACACACGCTGCTGCTATGCACCAATAACCGTGTTCAGAAAAACACACGCATACAAACACACACGCGGTGCTGGGACTAGACAGGATGCTGTGTTGGCCTGTCACTGTACATGCAGCTGTCAATCTCTGAGTGCTCTAACCTACCAGGCGCTTCAAAGCCAAAGCACCTTCTTTACCAGCTGCAACATTACAACAAAAGTATTTTGACATGTTTCCTTTGCTTAAATGATGTGTCTAACTGTTGATACAGATAAAAGGTTTAACTTTATTGAGCTTCATGGGCAAAAGTACTCCGATTCAGATTTACGTATTTGTCCTCTGCTCTGAAGTTGACTCCCGGTGTACTCTACCCTGATCAGGTCAGTCGAGGAGAGCTTCAACATGTCTGACGAAAGCGGCGGACCAAACCTTGGCGTGGCTCGGAAGAAGAAGATTGCCATCGGGGTCATCTTCATGCTGTCCCCCAACACAGAGGAGAACAACCGCTTCCAGGATTTCTTTTTCTCCCACTTCCCTCTCTTTGAAAGCCACATGAACAAACTCAAGAGCGCCATCGAACAGGTGAATTAATGTGTATGACGGTGATTTCTTTCACTGATTTATTGTTTTTATTTACTCCAAAGATTATTGTTTTGATGTGTTAGAGGTTTGTCTTCCTGTGATTACCTCCCTGACACTGAAGATAAGCCTGTCAGTCAAATGCATTCAGCAGTGAGATATAAATAGTATTGAATGCAAACCTTAAAGCCTTCACTGTTGTAATGAGCAGTGTTGCTGTCAGATTGACCTGTCAATGGTCATGCCTTGTATATCCGAGCGTCTGCCTACTCGTGTCTGCTGTTGGCATTGTCAAAGCTGTGGATGACTTCCAGTTATTTCCTCCATCTTTCTTTCGGCCCGCCTCCCTTCCTCTCCCTCACAACTTCCTTGCTCCACCTTTCCTGTAACATTGTTTGTGTGCTTCACTGCCAAATAGCTCAAAGTGCATGTGTGTTTGTGTCATTCTCAAGGCCATGAAGATGAGTCGGCGGTCAGCTGATGCCAGCCAGAGGGCCTTGGCTTACAACCGAATGGTGGACGGACTCAACGAGTTTAGGTAGGGCAACATTTCACATTCACTCAGTATGCCACAGACGATAATAGTAACACAACATAAACTAGGGTTGGGCTCTTTGTTGTTGAAATTCCTCTACGTTTATATTGTGTTGCATTTGCGAAGGCCCCGATGATTGAGGGTCGATTGCTCACTGCGTTAGAATCTTCGATCCGGCCGCTCTTTGAGGATGGAGTTGGTGGCAGGACTTGTGTATTCTGCTGGATGGCGAGTTTTAAGATGGGAGTGGAGATTCGTGGTGTTTCCATCTTTAGTCCCGACTTGTTTATGGCACAGTTTGCTAAACACTTTGTTCCTGCTCTCTCGCTCTCCTTTTTGTTTGGTTTAAAACCAAAGAATCGCCAAATAGTCGCATTTGCATTCTTTTTGCTCACGAGAGCAGACATCTTTCCTACGCTACAACAATCCGTAAGAACCGCTATCGTGGACATTTGCAAACTTTGTTCATTCACTTTCTGTGTCCTGTGGCCAAGCACATCTTCTATCCCGAGCTACATGTGTCGTTCATTTTGTCGATATCAATCCTCACTGCACACCGTGAGACATTTGCAAGCAAAGAATTAGTAAAGTAATGTTTGTCATAAAGTGCTTAAGATGCATGCACGGTTCCTTTTTAAAAAAATAGGTCATCAAGTGCTCCTACTAATCACGAGTTACTGATGTTATGGCTTTTACCATTTTGGCAGCTTTAATGACATGAGAAGTAGATTTCAAATGTCACTCATTCCAAGTTAGATTTCCGTACATATTAGTATATGAAGCAGGCAGTAAACTGTGAGCAGAGCAGCATCTCATCTATCAACAAGGTTTACAAGAGAACATTTGTCATGTCATATTTCTTATGTTCACAATGTTCACATTACTTTGGAGCATAACTGTCATAAATGTACCCTAAAATGCCTCTTTGTTAGTTTACACATTCCATTTAAATGCAGCGTTTCATGGCTATAATGTTTGTTAGTATAGGCTACAAGGACAACTGTCGGTGAGCAGGTAGCGTCTCTGTATAACAGGGTGAATTGATGGAATCTGAAGGTAACAGAGATGAGGTCAAGGGATTGTGTAATTCTGCTCCAGTTACTGATGCGGCGTGCTGAGGTGTCGCAGCAGTCTATAATTAATGAACACTCGCTGGTTTATGTGTGAGGATAGGGGGATGCTGACGGTCTCTGCCCGTTCCTCCATGTTAAAACAAATGTTGTTACTATTCAAATCAACTGAGGGTTTAAAATGTAATTGATAACATGTATACCAACTAAGCCCAGCGAGAGATGTTGAAATATGTTGGGTAAAAGAAAGGAGGAACACGCTGTTCCCTACCTGTCATGAGGAAACCACAGATGTTGCATTTGAACAGTTCTTGCTCTCGGCCCTTGTTTGTGATTTTAAGGAAGCTTATTTGGCTGAAACTTTACTTCTCAACTCTGCACCACAACTACCCTCTGTATAAAGACGATGCTTTATTCAGTCGTTTTTGGAAACGCCAGTTCTTAGAATGATTTAATCTTTTATGTATAATGACATTAATATCAAATCATAAATGTGTCATGATACGGTTCAAATAATGTGTATGACATGCTTGTCAGCACCGTATGACTGTTTGGTACTCATAAAACACACAAACTTATTTTAAGTGTGTGTGTGCACGCATGCTTGTGTTCACTACTTTCACTTGCCAAACACTCACTTTGCAGGCAGTCCCCTGTCTGAGGTTCCCTCATTGCTGCAGTCATATGCCTGTTGACAGCCGGCCACAGCAACCCAAGCCTCCGGAGTGGCAACCCTATCTTCCTCAGACACTGGCCACGAGCACCAGAATAGTAAATAATATGCGAGTTCCCAGGACAAACTAAATATCTGCAAAATCTCACCTTCAGACAGCGGCTAAATATAACTGTAGCCACCTTTGCCATTAAGGGGTTTTGACTTCATGGAACATTACAGAAGGAACCAGAGGAAATGCCTTTGCTCGATGCTGATTCTGCGTTGACGTAGTTGGAGGATGGGCATGCACGCATACACACGCATGCTGGCAAAGATAAGCTGGGCACTTAGCAGAGGCATGTGCACATAAAAGTCACACCAGCCTATATTGGGGTTATATTAGGGTTTGCAGTTAGAGGAAAAGCACGAGTACTGAGGGAGGCAAAGCCACTTCACACACCAGGGTTAGGAGTCAACTTCCCATTTTAGCACACTTGCATAAAAAGTGCACTTATCCTTCTCTTGGATAAAAGTATGCACCAAATGGCAGCCACCAGAAACTGTGGGGCATTTGCTTCAGAGTTGTTAATGCCCAACATGTGGGTTTTTAGGGCCTATAATAGCATAAAAGTGAACTGAAACAAAGAAAATGGCGAGTGTTAAAGAATTGTTACTTTTATCCTAAACATCTGACTGAATGGTAGATCAGTTAAACTGACACATTCCTTTTGACTCAGAAATGACTTTACATACATGTTTGCACGAAGGTGCTAATATATGCCTCTAAATTTTAATTTTGACCCCTATGGAGATTATCGATTAGTAATCGCAACCAGAATATTTCAATGACTATAACTCTGCGGCTATACAAATATGTAGGAAGCTCTAAATTGGAAAACACGGCACAAGTCAGAGGCCATGGATGAGGTGAGAATTGTGTGAATTGCTCCCTTCCATCGTGAGGTCCTTTTTTTAAATCTGTCTTCTCAGCCTTGATTTCACATCACAGCCACGCTCTTTAAAGTTCACCTGAACAGCTGCTGCAGAGAGTCTGAGGTGAGATCTCACACTCCTCTAGCGCTGGCTAGGCGTCATACCGCCAACCCACTGGGGGGCTTTCAGGTGAATGTACACCAGACACAGCCGGGTCAAGTGGGACTTAAAAAAGGCCACAGATAAGTCAATCCATTTATAACACAGGAATGAATAAAGCATTATTAGGTCATTTGATGCTGCAGTCCAAATGAAGGACCATGTCTGTCACCCTGCTAACAACATGATGTAAAGAGAGTCGGACACATGTTTTGGATGTGCTGACTTTCCATTCGGCTTTACCCTTCTATGGCCACTCAGTGCTGTGTTCAGTAATGATTCACCAATGATTAATTCATTCTTGTCCAAAGTTTGATCAGCCAAGCAAAGATGATCAAATGCAAATGCATCACTCAATGCAACAGTCTATTGTAAGTTTCTCATGCATTGGTTGAATGATTCATTTTTGGAGAGAGAAAGCAAGACGGGCACCAGTTTTGCTAGACAGAAATTAAATATTTAAATAAACTAAAGACAGTCAATCAAGCAATTTTGTCGCTACCACAGTAACTGTCATCGTGTTGATATTAATCAACAGGGGACAGCTGTAAGGATTACAACACTAAACTGTTAAAAGCAACTATTTGCAACAACTATAATGCAATGTAGTTGACTCCATTAGTTCTTCTTTTCACACCCAGTCGATAACTTCTAATTGTGAAGCCATGAACAAAGACTACATGGTGTTCCTGTTTTTTTGGGAAGAATACATCAACCTAAAATAGCTTGATTACTGGGGAACTAGTGAAGGTCACTTTCCCTGTGTGACACCTGTGTTTTCTCTCAGCCTGCAGCCTGGCCACATCTCCCCTGTCACTGGGTTCTTTATAGGTCAAAGAGGTTGTGAGTTTACTCCAGAATTAACCTTGTTTACAGTCTTTGATCTCCCTGCAGTTTCCTGTAAGACGAAGTCAAGCACAAGTTTTGATTCTTTATCAGTAGAACCTGCCAAGTCTTGTGACAGATCACCATGGGTGATAGCAGCTGGTAAGGTTTATTACACTTTACTTTTCAGTTAACCCGGCCATGCTGTCGTTATAGTTCGCTGATGATTGCACTTGTAATATGGTTTCACATGATGGAGTATTAAGAGTAAGCAGATAAAACTTATCCACAATCCAGCAGCTGCAGTCCATATTTGAGCTCCGACTAAAAACGCCTGATTTTCCACATTCCTCAGGCTGCAGAGATTCCCCTCTGCCCCTGTGTCAAAGCTTGGCCTGCAGCCGAGACATGCTCACCAACGCGCCCCACGTTCCATGGAAACTCCACTCCTTCTCAATGGACAAATGCCACAACTGAGCCACATACAGATAGATATACACATGCACACACTGTACAGAGCAAGAGATAGGGTTGTGTGTGTGTGTGAGTGAGTGCGTGCAAGTTCGTCTGACTGTAGCGAACACACACACACAACCAGGGTCTCCCATGGCCTCAGTGCAGACAGCGAAGCTCTGTGAACTGAGATCTCTTTTGTTTACCCCACGAGACAATAACGTGTCTGTTCTCTCCCTGTCTGTTTTCTCTCTTTTTCCCCTCCTTCCCTTTCATTCGCTCCCTCCATGCCCTCTCCCTCTTTTATCCCTGCCTCGCCGTACCTCATCTCCAGGATGACCATCTGTGACCTTTACACCATGCCCCGGGTGGCTGAGCCCGTCTGGTTGACTATGATGTCTGGAGCATCGGAGAAGAATCAGCTCTGCGGTCACTTCATGAGGGAGCTCTCCCTGCTGATGGAGCAGGCCTCCAAAAACCAGTTGAGTGTCTGCTTGGGGGAATTCACTTCTAAAAATGTTGTATGGCATCATGGGAACTATATTACAATGCATTTTCAAACATATCCATCATATAGCATCGTGGTTTTCAGGAGTTGCACGGCCACAGCAAACTCACCTGTTGTGGAAGTCAGGCTGTCAGTCACCCCCCTATTGATCTTCTTTGAGCTAAAAAAAACAGAAATCAAGCAAGATCACAAAAATAAAGAGAGAAAGACATGCACAGCACCACTCAAACATTAAGAAATGTTACGCATTCATAGTGTTTCCACATCTTTTGTTTGCTTGTACTTCCTGGACGAGCAGCATCAACAGAGAAACGTATGCAGGTTCACGCACACTATTCATTCTGCTCAACGCAGTCTATGGTCTTTCTCTCCCTTTCTTACACTTACACACACAAACAGTGTGAATGTTTCACCCTCTTTGCATTTATTTGTCTGCCTCAGAGGGAGCAGTGAATGAGAAGATCCCTGCCAGTCTCTAATGACTTATTGTTGCTGTTACAAAGCCTTGTCAAACCACTGCTAATTGTACATATATGAATTGGTAGCAAGGCCTTTTATTGAACATAGCACCCGTATTCAGTACAGTTGAAGTATAAAATACAGAAAAGAAAGAAATGCTCACATTTAAGAAACTGGCACCAAAGAATATTTGGTATTTTTGATTGATGAAAGTCTTAAATGAATGATTATGATAATGATGTTCACTGTGTTTCTTGCACCAATAAATAGTTGTTTTGAAAAACAGCAGCTGACATGGCTGAAGAGTCAAAAGTAGAGAATGGAAATTCGAACATTAGCCCACAATGTTTGAATAATAGATTTTAAATAATGATTATCAACAGTAGTGCATCTACAATGTAACGTTCTCATGTTCTGTAAGTCCCTGCACACTCTACATGTTGCCCATGAATAGAAACTGTGTCTCCTCGGCAGCCATTAGTGGTTCTTTATCAGCACCACTCTGTAAAAGTCACTATTTCCACCTACACTGGTTAGGATGACTAACACACAACTACTTCTACGTAATGTTGACTCCCTATTGAAGCATTGTGTCTCCCTGGCAACCGTTGCTCCTACTGTATAACATCATGTCTTTTCTGAGTCGTCCCGTCAGTGTTCACATGATGGTTTTGATGAGTGTCGCAGTCACAACTGCGTTCGAGCACATGATTGACCTCTACTACCATGAGTGTTGTGTCATGAGACAGGAAGGGAAGTAGACACTTGTGGTCAGGACTGAGAAGTGACTCATTCTAATAGTGTTTGTCATTTATGTGTGTATCTGCATACTACTGTGTATGTGTGTGTTGCAAAGAATGGATGTGTGTGTGTGTGTGTGTGTGTGTGTCCAGTCCAGCAAGTAAACATCTGACCCAAAGTTTTCCGGGTTGTGTGAGAGCATCTGACCTTACCAAACGAGGTCAGGAGGGAAGCTGAGAGAGTACACCCAGCTAGGAAGTAAATGTTTGGATTCTCCTCGACTCTCTGCTGACCGACCCATATGTGATATTCCAGATTCCTCCCTGCGTTATTGACAGCCATCCTGACCAATCATCTGGCCTGGGTGCCCACCGTCATGCCCAATGGGCAGCCTCCAATCAAGATCTTCCTCGAGAAACACTCCTCCAAGAGCGTCGACATGCTGGCAAAGACGCACCCTTACAACCCGCTCTGGGCACAACTAGGTGAGCCAGACCAACACAAGTTTTACTTTAAAGGCTCCTATCTTCATGTTTGTTAAGGCTGGAACACATCCTAACATGACATTGTTTATAATTACAGCACACAAACAGGTTGGGACTTGACTTCTCTACATGCAGCTCCATTAAGTCTGCAATATGTTTTAGCTATTTGTGTCAATGTCATCGGTGTAATGCAACACATGAAAGTAGAGATTTCAGCTGTGATAAATGTGCAATTTTTATATTTAGATGCAATAATACTGCAATGGTGTACACATTATTTCTGTGGAAACCATCAAGTTGCATTACTGGAAATCTATTCATGCAGTTCTGCTCAGTCTCTCGTGTGTGTGTGTGTGTGTGTGTGTGTGTGTACGTGTATACTGTAACTATAGTTGATTTATTGGTGAGTGTTGCAAGTGATGATATCCTATAAATACTCAAACATCTTGGAGTATGTTGAGTAGTCCACACAATGACCTTATGTGACATGGGAAACTCTGAGAAAGTGAGTTCATGGTGACTCCTAGTGTTCATAGGTGAGAACTGCATACCAGAAAATAATGAACAGATGTTACGTCTTAAAAATAAAAAGTGGGTTTGTTGAACTGATCATTGTAAACATACCTTTTATCAGTTTGGGAAAGTGTAGAAAAGAAACTTAAACAAAACAGAAATCAGAATGTAAATTGTCCAGTGTTTAGATACCAGGCCAAGCGATCGTCACGTTCCAAACACGGCACTAGTTTTTAAAAGGATTAAATAAACAATACCTGGTAAAGGAATTTGAAGCATCTAAAGACCCGTTCAGCAGTGCTAATGTTTTATTGTTTCCATCACTGTGTAGGAGACCTGTACGGGATCCATTGGGTCACCGGTGCGTCTGTCGAGGACAGTGGTGGTGGGCCGCAGACAGGAGCTGGTTCAGAGGCTCCTCTATGTTCTCACCTACTTTATCCGCTGCTCCGAGCTGCTGGAGACCCACATGCTGGACAGCGCTGAGGATGAGGCCATTGTCATTCCGGGCTCCCTCATCACCACCTCCCTAAGGAAAGGAGAGGTGGAGGAGTCGGACTATGTCTTGGTTACCGTCCATAAACCCAGCGGGGACTACTTGTCCCAAGGGAGCCATGGCCAGCAGACTGAAGCAGAGGACAGCAGCTACCCTTCAGACAACAGCCTCCAGAGCAGCACATACACAGACACAGAGGTGGAACATGGCGCCGGAGACACACCCAAAGAAGAAGATGAAGATGAGGAGGAGGAAGATGAGGAGGAAGAGGAGGAGGACAGCAGTGAGAGTCAAGGGTCTAGGAGCAGTGTTCTTCAGACGACACACAGCCAGGGAGACGGCCCTGTTATCAGGACTACAGAAGCAGCTGAACCCGGGGAGCTGCGCAGGGAGTCTGGCAGCCCGCTGATCACTGAGGCCCGACTGGAGACGGTGCTGCGCGTTGGCTCGGCATCGCCCAGGGAGCAGGTCTGTGTGCTAGATACAGAGACCAAGGGAGACCTGAAACTTATTGTCCCATCCACACCCACAACGCTTGCATCAAGTCCGTCACCAACTCCTGTCAGCATAGAGCTGTAAAAACTCTGGGGCAGAGGCTGGGATGGATGCAGGCATGGGGAGCCAGCCCACCAGAGGGCTGGCTCCTTGGCCATTGGGGATCCCTCTAGAGAAGAAGCCCCCAGATAAAAACCTGACTGCTGCAGTACCAGTACCAGTGATACCGGGAAACACTGTGACGGGGCCCATGTCTTTGATTCTAACAGAAGAAGACGAGCCGGCAACAAAAGTGACTTTCCTCATTGGAGACTCCATGTCTCCTGAGTCGGACACAGAGAGCCGCAGAAGGAAGGTGGAGGAGGAAATGAAGAAGCACAAGAAACACAAACATCTGTTTCAGCAGCAGCTGATGCTGATGCAGCAGCATCACGGGCAACATTATCAACCGCAACAGGTGCAGAGAGGAGCAGATTCAGAGACCAGCCACAGCAGTGCATCAGAGGACCAAATCAAACAGACCAAGGTGGCTCCGGCCCTGCAGCGGGTGTCCAGTAAGATTCCCCAGTGGAGCCCAAACTGTCTGGACGATTTTGATGAGTATTTCAGCGTGGATAACCCTGTGGAGACGAGAACTATAGACGATGTGGCTAAACGACAGGAGGCCAGCAGCACAGACAGTATGCACAAAGACTTGTTGGACCCCTCGGGAGTACCCACACCTGGTGAGCTGGGGGGTCAGGGTTTGGGTCTGTGTTTAGGTTCAGGTAATGTAGAGGTAGAATCTAGCAAGAAGGGAGACACTTTGCTGGTCCAGAGGAGGTGCAGGTGTAGCTCTACAGATTCCTCTGACACCTGCTGCTGCTGCAGGGGATGTTCTGCTGAGCAGGACAAGGGTCTTCTGTTGTCAGTCCCCATCCCACAGGATGGAAGCAGCAACAGCAAGGAGGACCAAAAGAGTAAGACGATGCCCCTCAATGACTGGGAGATCCCACGCAACGAGAGCTCAGACAGCGCTCTGGGGGACAGTGAGAGCGAGGAGACCGAGGACTGGCAGGAGGAAGTGCTGGTGCCCTTCCCAGGGTGAGTAAAGCACTGATCATTCATTCACACACACTTCCTGGTGTTCATTTTGTCAGCTACTTTTTTTAGTACAGTTTTTAGTCCTTTGTCAAATTTCTTAATTTCTTTCTGTGCAAAGAAAACCCAAACTATGTTAAACAAAACCAATATTTTTGTCATTTAAGTCGAACTTATTTATCATAAGATTTTATTTGTATCATTATCTGATGAAAAACACAGGTTGAATACTTATGATGCAGCTTTGCTACTTCAAATCCTCCTGACTGTGCTCATAAGTGATGCGCGCCACGGGTCAGTCACACCCACACAGCCCCTTACGAGAGCCAATCCGCAACATGCTAAAATAATCAACAGCTTGTCAGGACAGACTCTGCAACAGCTTCTTTCCCCAATCCATCAGACTGTTGAACCACAAATAACTTCTCCTGAGCAATGTGATGTGAACTCCTCTCTAAGAACTCTTAAATGTATATATTTTATATAGTGTATATATGTTATTTATATAAAGTACATTTAAATTTTAAGTACACACTTTATTTTATATTTCTGCATCAGCATCACAACACTTTAAAATATTTATGACCAATTACTCACTTTTACAGTAAGCCAGGACAAACGAAATTTCATTTGAATTGTACATTGTATAGCTCGAAATGACAATAAAGTTTTTGATTGATTGATTTAAGTTAAGGACAAGCGGAGACGGACTGAGCACGGTGTGTGTGTTTGTTTGTTTGTGTGTGTGTGTGTGTGTGTGTGTGTGTGTGTGTGTGTGTGTGTCTGAGAGCGAGCGAGAGGGGAAGAGACTGTGACAAATAGAGATTTTGGTACCTTCTTTATTTTTATAAACTACATTTTAATCTTAGTTGGTGTTTAATGATGTTGGTGCCGTCTCGCGTCTTAGTCATGGAAAAAAAGGGCGTTGACAAATGTTTTGCCCTAGTTTTCGTTACCAAAACACTGACACTTCCCCGCTGACTTTGTCTTCCTGTGTAACCATAGTAATACTGATGGCAGGTACAAAGTGACAGTAACAATCTATCTTTATCACTTTGAAACAAATCTCTCATGTCACATGTTTGATTTATAGGTCAAAGTTGGTGGAGAACTACTCTAAGCCAAGCATTGCCAATTTTGGCCGCTCTTTGTTTGGAGGCTACTGCCCCACCTACGTGCCAGACTTTGTACTGCATGGGTTGCCCAGCGACGAGAAGCTACGGCAGTGCCTCATGGCTGAATTAACCCATGCTGTTCAGGTAAAGGTCTCCAGTGTTTGGACCTATTCTTTTTCATTTCAAACATCCTGAGTGTGAACGCACCCTTGCATTGTCACAATAAAACAAGTAATTGTCTCTGTTGTGTACCATGCATGCATTAACATGTGTGGAATCCCTCCCTTTTTTTTTTCCTTTGCACGCGTTTCATTGGATTAAAATGAATGCATGTTCTTGTCCTCTGTAGCATCCAGTATTGGATGAGCCCATAGCGGAGGCCGTCTGCATTATAGCAGACACAGACAAGTGGACAGTGCAGGTGGCCAGTAGTCAGAGACGAGCCACCGACGTCAACAAGCTGGGGAAGGAAGTCCTGGTGTCCAACCTGGTTTCAAACCTATTGCAGTCCACTCACCAGCTCTACAAACTCAACCTCTCACCCAACTTTGTATGTTACACCTCTTAGTCAAACACTGATTATTCGTCAGTAATCACCACTTTGATTCTTGTGCCTTTCCAACCATGTTTCTGTCTCTCGCCTCTCCTCCTCAGTGTATAATGCACCTTGAGGACCGCCTGCAGGAAATCTACTTCAAGAGTAAGATGCTTGCTGAGTATTTGAAGGGTCAGACAAGAGTCCATGTGAAAGAATTGGGCATGGTCTTAGGGTAAGCAGTTAACCTTTATTCTCAACTCGCAGGTTCTTTAAAGCTGTACATTAAAATTCAGATTTTTATCATGAAACGTACCCTCTGGATTTAGCAGCGGGCCTCTGTTTATGTTTGTCTCGTGCCCATCTATAAAGATGCAAATGCTCACGCAGTCCAATGCAGGCTTCAAACCTTTATGAAGGAAGGAAATGCACTTGTCATGTTTATTAGATCCCCATGATACACACGGTGTGTTTTAGTGAGTTAAATTGAATGTAAACATAACTTTGCTAATGACACTCCACATGGCACCTTGTAATGAGAAACCTAATGAAGCAGAGACAGCAGATATGGGAGTTAGAGACTTTTCTTTGTTCAATCCAAATATTCAGATGTGTAGCTCACCCTTCAGTGTAAAGTTAAATCACAAGGTTCATTGCATCGGGGTTTATGGCCAAAGAAAAATGGGGCTCATAATGTTCATAATTTCTGCTTCTTCACTTGGATCTTATCATATCCTGATCTTTGCTCTTGTATTGTTGCAGAATCGAGTCCAGCGATCTTCCCCTGTTGGCTGCCGTGGCCAGCACTCACTCCCCCTATGTGGCTCAGATCCTACTATGAGACTGTAATGGCACTGAGGTCCCAAGCAGTGAGCTGCCCGAGGAAGCCTGTCAGACCTGGGTGGTGCCACTTTGGCCCCAAAAAACAGCCATCCATGCTTTGCAGCTGACCCCCGACATGGCTTCCTGACCTGCGTGCCTGGCCTAAATGGGATCTTTGCTCTGAGCCTGAGCAGCACACGTCTTTACGGATCACAGCCAGCGCCTCCCCCTCACCACCGCCGCTGCTGAATGTGGTGCAATGCAGATGTTGCACCACAGGGGGGAGCTAGAATCCCACAGATGGAGTGAGGCTCTGTGCATGACTGATCCCTGATTCTCCAGTTGTTTTGAATGTTTCTTTTTAAAGCAGGACTCTTTTAATTTTGGACACAAAAGCCAAAGACTTTCTAAATGTTTCCAGTTGAGAATGAAACTTTAAGGATTTCTACAGTATAATAACAATGGATTTTTACGGCTTTTTTCTTCCCTTCCTTTGTACAATCTTAAACCCAGTCGTACGAAGTGACGGACTTCAAGTTTAAAGGAAACGGATGGACTATTTTAAACATTACTTTTGAGGTAAATATCATTGAGGAAATTATCAATCTCATGCCAATTATGTTATTTCATTTATCTTGATGTATTTGTGTACAAGCCACATTTCCCTGAGATATCTCAATGACACATTTTTATTTTCTTGTCAAATCGCAACGCACACCTGACTTAAAAGCCTATTTTCTGGCCGCGTGTGGGTAATCGATGCACACCGTGATTTTTGGTTCGACAAACTAGTTTTGAAATGGCTTAAAGTGGCTTTGACATTCTTATCATAGGTACAGCACTACCTCAGATCTTCATATGGGCCGTGGATGACACGCATTTACAGTTGCCCCATAGAAAACCCTGAGGTGTACTTTTTAAGCTATTTTAATCAGAGGAATGTCAGCGTCGACTGCATGCAGACCCTATGCTGTGTTCTTTGAGAAAAAGGGAAGATGGTTCAATTCCTTAGGATGATCGTTACACACATATTTTTGCTTCAGAATGTGTTTAAGGGAGGAGAAGGGTCCCTTTCTACTGTGGAAAAGCTAAAACGCGCATCATCTACATATATTTTAAAAACCAAAATGCTGAAATATTTTCACACTTTTATAGCTTCGCCACCTTTTTACGATGTTTACGGCTTCGATGTTTGAGAGAGAGGAGTATAGGAACACGGGAGGCCTTACAAAGGATTCAAATATGTATCGGTTAACACTATTTTCATGTTTCTACGACGGTTTTACTCACAAAAAATGCGCAACATACAAAACTATAGTAGCACTCTCTTTTTAGTATTACTTTAGATTTTCCATGACATTGACAAATGGTTTTGGTTGTTCTGCTACATAGCCAGGGTGCGATTTTGGGAGGTTGCTTTCACATCTTCTGTGTTTTGGATTCTCTCCTGGGCATAAAGTGTAATCTGCAGTGGGGCCAATAGGACATATTTCCTTGTTAGTACTTTTTTGTCATCGGTTGACTGCATTGGAAATGAATCTATATTTTTGTTATGTCTTTTTTTGATTTCAGATTAAAAAAAAAAAAAGGGTGAGTTTTAAATTCCCCAATAATATATAATATAGGTAAACGGTCGGAAGCAAAGAAGAACTACTGAGTTTCAAATGTATATGCTCGACGTGTGTTGACAGGTAGCGGGAGAAAGCTTAATTTAGCCATTAATCTCAGTAAAACCTTTTCTAGAAAGTAACTTTCTCCAAATTTCTAAATATCTTGCTAAAAGACCGAAGTGCGTCTCAGGCTTGAGCTTGTTGCTGGGCTTTAGGTACACAGCATGTTGCTCTGTACGCTGAGAATGGCTTGTATTGTTAGAAAAATCAGGAATAACTGTAACCCTGAGAACAGTTTGTTTCTCTCTCTAAACTCGAATCGCACCCTGTACGTGACCCAAGTCTTAATGGAGATGTGGCATGAATGCATCGCAGGTTTCTAGAAAGCTCATTTTGCTGGTAAAATTGATATAGACATGCTTGTTGCATTGAAGATGCTCCGCTGTATCAGCCTACATTTTGTACAACCCAGCCATTATGTTTAAAAGGTATGAATTTATATATTTTTTTCCTTCTTTGTATATGAATAAATTATTTAGTTGCCCATGGTATGTGTAACGGTTCATGTAAACTGTACATATTCTGTTTATTTCCATGTATTTGTACAGAATATCTTTTAAGAATCGTCTCCTCAAATGATTTTTTTCCCAATTTTATGGGAATGTTGTGCAATAAAGATGCCGATGTTAAGAATTTACGCGTCTCTAGGGATGTTTTCTGTCACAGAATCAAAGGGAAAGTGAAAAATACTGGAATGTGGATATGTGAATATAAAATGGTTTTCCCAAAACTGAAAAGCAGAGAGCTATAATTCACATCCAGGAATGAATGAGGAGAGAAGGAAGGGGGAAAGAAACCTTGGTAGTTCTGTAGTGACCAGCGTGTAGTCTCTTGTATCTGTTTTGAAGACATTGCATTAATGTAACGTCCCAAACAAGCTCCATGTGAAACCACAGGTCTGACTCTGATTCAATAGAGCAGCTCCAAGTTTGTGTTACTTCACATCTCAGACGAACTGAATAAAGAAACTGTGAACTGGTTTTAGATTAGAAAGGTAATCCCATTTCGTAAATCTTATTTCCCTTTTTCTTTGCCTTTTTAAAAATGATTGATTTACCGGTGCACGTTTTAATTGTATATGCACAATAGTTTATCTGTGATAATTCATCCAGTGCTGTGAAATTGCCTAGTTTTTTTTTAAACAGTCTGGAAAGTGGCTATGAATCAGTGCAAAGAATAGCACTCTTGTTTAGGTTGGTGGTGGTTTGACTGCTAGTGCTCACCATCTGGATCACACATTTCACCCACCTTTTTTGGATTTACCACCCTGAAAACTGGTCTGTGGCTCCACCCCTCCCTCCTCACGGCACGGGAGCACGAAATGAGCACACACACACACACACACACCGCAGTTATGCAATAAAGGAAGGAGTGTCCTGTATTAAAGCAAACACACTAGCAGTGTGTCGCCTGTCAGTGACAGCAAGGCAGTAATCCCACTGATTTCACGTGAATAGCTATTTTAGGAGGCGATCAGAAAAGCATGTGACACTAAAAACACTAGTGGCTAAATCAAACATTTAATAATCTAAATTTAGATGAAACTAGGAAAAATTTGTTGAACCGGATATGCTTTTGCAGCTAATGCTTTGCCAGAAGACGTGAAGAGTGAGCTGTTGCTTGTAAATGCACTTCAATAGTGGGATTATTGCTCATGTTGAGCAGTCTGTGGAAGAAATCTGACATCAGAAGTGTCAGAAGTCAAAGGGAGGATCTATGCTGCATTGAGGGACTCCTTTCAAACCTCGTAAATTTAAACTCCACAACCAGTGAACGCGGCTTTTTATGCAATTGAAGTTAAACGAGCTACAACATAACTTAAAAATAAATATCACATTATTTGTCTTACAAATGAAAAACTAAATTCATAAGCAATACAATGCACTCTTGCTCAATTCAATACATGCAGGTATTTTGCTGATACAGACTTAATGTATTTAGACTGATAGCTTATTTGGCTAATATTTATGTCCAGGCTACTTGTGCTACTGTTACAGTACTTTTTATACTTAACTTTATATTTGAATCCAATAATTGTAACTGAACACTAAAAGGAAAACAATTCCACCTACAGTATAAAAATCTAAAATCCTTGTATAAATCTAAATATTTGGACCATACCTACAAAAGCAACTCATGTTATCTTTTTCTTAAATTATTATTTTTTACCCCTTTGGTGATATACCACATTAAGTCTTAACAAAAGACACCTCATGTAGGTTAAGAAAACTTTAGTTAATTTGTTGAATGTTGCCCTTTGTTGTGTTATCTTATCCTGCTTCTTTTCACAAGAACATGTTTATTTAATGTTTTTATTCCAACCAAAGTAAATATCAATTCATTATTCCTTGTTCGACTGACTATTATGACTAAATCACACTAACAATTAATTGCAATTAATTAATCAAAAATAGTATCACTTGAGCAATGTCTGCATTTTCCCTATATTTAGGACCAAATGACATAATCTTTTCTAAGTATTTTTCCTTTATATTTATATATGTACAGAACATAATAACCTATTCTCGCACAGTACCTATCACTTGAGTCGTTCATGTGTCGCTGCTGTCAGAGGTCCCCTTATTTCCGACGGGATTTGAATGCAGCATCATCTCCGTGCAGACAGATGTCGTCAACTCTCCACTCTCAGATCTGCAGGAGGAGGGATCTAAAAATCTGAACTCCTGGATCTGACTGACGCTCGCGACTGAGGTGGATATTTCCTTTACCAAAGATGTACAAAATTCAAGACCACAGGTCCCATAGATTTAACTTTCTGTCACACTTTACTGGTATTATCTACTCTTTCTCGGACGCACAGTAGTTAAGAGTGAAGTTCTCTGCTCTCTCCTGGAGGAGAAGGAGCTCCTGGTCGGTTAAACTCCATCCATGCTCGGCTCGGCGGGGACGAGATCCACGGGGATGTGAGTTTGTTCAGCTAAAAGAGCAAACTAGGAGACGGGGAAAGTGAGGATACCTAAAGAGGAAGTAAAAGGGGGATTTCAGCCGAAGTTATGAAAATGACCGGTACCATGGAAACTTCTTTCAAACTGGCTTTGAAGAAACCGCCCTCCCTGCGGACAGCAGAGGTAAACAAAACTATCGTATTCTTTTTAAATTAGCATCTTGCTAATGTTAGCCAAAAATGACTAACTGTTGCTTCGCTGTAGGAAAACTTCACTCAGCTGTCAGTGGAGTTTGACTGAAATTACTTCACAGTGTGTTGCTTGTGGTTCAACTATCTCATTAGGACTGTTCAATACAGTCACATGCTAATTAGTACACACTGTACATGACTTAATTAACAGCCTGTAATTCAAAAAAACATTAAGCTAACGTTACTTAACTAGCTAGCTTTTTTGGGAAAGTCCTATGTCAGTTAAAATCAGTCAGTTAAGCAACACTAACTTTATGTGTTGCTAAAGCAGTTAGCAGATTTAACACTCACATGGAAACAGACAAGTTTAAACATACAGGACAAAATGTATCAGAGGCTTCAGTGGTACCCAAACTGGGGTTGCAGGGCCCTCACTGGACCCATGAGAGGCTGACTGGGGTCCCCATTAAAATATTTGACACTACTTTTAGTTTTTTCACCTTTTTTTTTTTAGTTATGAAAGAGTTTTTGGTCCTTGACATGGTTAAATTTGAGATGACTCCCTTTTACTGCATTACACTCTGGCTCTGCAAATACAGCCTTACTAAAAAAAACACAACATCACAGCTTCCCATCAGAAGGCTTATGCTTAAGCCCAGGAGGTAGTTTGTGTAAACCTTAGCTTGAATGAGGCCAGTTAAATTAAATCACCACTGCTTTCTCATCCCTCCTCTTTCCCTCCTCCTTCCCTCCACTGCCTCCTCCCTACACGAAGCTGTGGAAACACAGCTGGCTTGTCACTGCTTTAGTTATGCCCTGTGCCCAAAAATAGCTTACACCCGACTACCCTCCATGTTCGGCTGCTGGTAATAGTTTTGAAGTGCAAGCGTTTTTCAAAGCACTATCATACACAGTACAAAAAATGTTTAGAAAAAACCCAGTACATCTAGCCTTCAGCTTTGCATGACGTTTTTGAAAAGGCCCTTTTCATATGGCTCGGATCCTCTGTTTGTTGGAGCATGGTGGGTTGAAAGCCTCTTTCACACCTTCATAGAGGGCTTTTGTGCGCTCTTGAACCATAACAACTCTGTTTAGCCCACACATATATGACACAGTCATAGCAGTGAAGTGGATCTGTGATTTGGTAAGCACCCACATGATAGGTAGCACTTTGATAAAGTAGCACAACGTAGCCCTATCCTTCCAAATGCAATAGAAGAATCCACTTTTTTCAGTGATGCTGAACACCTTCCTTCATTTATATATTCTAATAATACTTGTGTTTTGCGAGTATACATATGTCACCGATAAAATGCTTCTTTCCATAAAACGAGTACTGTACAAGTACTGCGGATCCGTGCCTGTAATTGTAAAAACACATTACACATGTGATTATGCTACACCTGAAATTAAAGCCAGATTCCGCTTGAACAAGAATGTCTTTTTATTTTCTGTCAAAGTTTAAAAGTACATTCAGTGCATCTGTATGGTAAAGCTATTTCGTAGTGTGCAGCTGTCTCAGCCTGTTGATCAAGATACATTGACTGCAAATATTAAGATATAAACCAGGGGGGTAATTAGGGATTTACGATTGTGGACTTTTGCTGATATCCAATATTGCGATTGCCGATATACGCAAGCAAGCGTCTGCATTTAATTTTAAAGCCTTTATCTGCCGATATCATCGTACATCCTTTATCATGCTTCATTATGTAGCAGACCGTCATACAGACACACACAATCAAAAACAAAAGTTATCACCGTCGTCACACTGCTGTTGAATGTGGTGCTGCAAGCAGTTGCTGGTATATTCTAATATTCCTCTAATTGCACCCACTCCAGGAGATTCAGCGGCCATTGTGGTCGTTAAAACCAAATTATTGTGATGAAAGACATTAAAGGAAGTGCCACTTGGATCTGATGAATGATGAAACGCAAAAGCAGGTGCTCCTGGTACACATGTGAAAACTAAATGTATAATAATATCATAAGCCTGGGAGTTAAGGCAACACGGGGATGACATGTGGAAAAGTGAAGCATAAGAATCAGGTGTATAGTTTTCACAGTCGTCCTTCATTAAAAGTCTTTCTGGGTGAGTCAGCTCAATGTCTTCTTGGATGTGAAAGTTTTAGTAGTGCTGTAGGTTCGTCCGTCTCCTATGCAGATGTTTGGCTCTGTGGGTAATCTCTTCTACCGCAGGTTTTATGCCTCGTCAACTTTTCCGTCCAGCTCCTCACTCCTCTGCCTACCTTTCTCCGTGCCATCCAGACGCCCTGGCGGTTTCAGACAACAAATCACGCCGGGTGATTTATGGTGGTTTTAGCTGCGCCCAGTACAGATCGGACGTTTATGGGAATTCCGACCATCTCAGAGCCACAGGCTCCCGAGGGAAGGTGCTAGTGAGGGAGAGAAAGAGAAACGCAGACTTAAGTGGTGACTTCTTGCTCTCTAAGCAAGCAGACGAGCCGCTTTGAACAGAGCAGGAGATGCAGAGCAGTGTGTGGTCGACGCTGTATTCTTGGAGTGCATGCAAAGAAACGTGTTTCAAAAGAGGCTGTGTGTGCTTTTAGTTACCAAAGAGGGTGGTTTGTTCAATGCTGACGCAGTTCAGCAAAGTTAAGGATAGCCTAATACTGGTGTATTCTTTTTTTGTCTGTCTTCATTAACCAAATTCTGGGCCATCTGCCGACAGTCATCACAGAGATGTCAGTCAGGGTTTGTTGTTTTCTCTTTAGAGGCCTTTGGCTCCCATTCATTCTTGTACAGTATGAAGAACAGCTGCCACAACTGCACAGAAAGACCATTCATCATATATATATATATATATATATATATATATATATATATATATGACACCTCAAACCTTCTCTATTTTATCGTCATTTCACTGTGTGTGAGGTGTTCATTGAGTTGTACATTCATGTGGAAATTAAGTTGCAGTCAAAGAGTCGGTCATTCACACCGGCATGAGGAATTGAAATGAGATGTTGCCACATTAACTTGGCATACCCAAATTTTCTTAATTTTTCTGAGAAGGATTTGCAGTTTACTGTACACAAATTGCAAGGTAAAAACACTTTTAAAAGGATTTAGCTATACCTAAACTCTACATGACATGTGTTTTCCTGTTGTCACTCAGTAACCCTACTCTGAATATGAAATTGAAGCCTTTTGGTTTGAGGCATTTCACTGTGGTGTGGACTGTTTAAGGAAGAACTTGTAGGTCACAGAGGACTGTGGGAACCCACAATAAGTAGACCTATGCATGCGTGTGTGTTTTCACAAGCCTCACTGTGTGTGTGTGTGTGTGTGTGTGTGTTTGCAGCTGGACATGTATGTTTATGTACAAAGTATGCACACACTCATACAGTAGCTTAGTGCATGTGTGTGTGTGAAACTGCGTGTGGACACATCTGTTTGGAGTAGTACAGGAGCGTGTGTGTTTTTACGTATAGTTTAGGTATGCATGAAAACATATCTTCAGTCTGCCTATCTAATGTTGCCCAGGGCATCATTGTGTTGTTGGTTCAGGATGCCTCAAATACCCTCCCAGTGGTATTTTCCATTCACTGATACACATACAACATTGTGGCCTGCCTTATTCACAAGTATGTGGAATTGAAGACACAAAGTTCTGCGCGACACTAGTGATTATAACACAGTTATTTTCAGCGTTGCCATCTGATTGGTCACAGATACATTCCAGCGCATTTCTGTAAAACACGCCTCGCTGTGATAAACAAGGACGTCATCCTCACAATATTTGATTCAGTGCAGGCTAGTGTTCTTAAATCCTTATCCTTTCCAAAATGACTGTGATTCACGATATTGTTAATTGTTGTCTAGATTAAAAGTATATTGAATGTTTGTTGTGACATGTTAAAGAATTGTGTCGTGCTAGGGTTCTGTTGCTTTGTTGAGGTGGATAACCTAGAAGTGTGGAAGGAAGTGTTTTTTTAAGAAGCACACACGACCTGCATTGTTGGATCCGTTGGTCGTGCTCGAGCTGAGTTTTGGTGAGAGTTTCTGCTTTAAGAGTTTCTCAGCACTTGATTGGTGTTTTGTGTTTCTCACCATGTGGAAGACCTGCGGGTTAGGCAGCTGTTGATATGAAATTGACATGATGACACTTGCTGTCACAGTGGAATACCTGTAACCACATTACACAGCTGATGACTGACCTGCTAGACAAACATATAAACACAGCAGTGGGAGGAACAGAAAGTAATGGGTTGTGTAGTAGTTGGCAGTAGTTTGTGCAAAATAAGAGAAAAGAGTTGATGGAAGGGTGATGGGATATTTCTTGGTTAAAAAACAAGTTGAAACGGAAGTAATATGAGACTGAAACAAGATTATAGACCAAGAAAGAGAGAGTGGCGACATAGGAAGTGTGGGAGATGCTCCCATGAGACGGATCCTGAAAGGTATATGAGGCTATCGTCTAAGATGCGGCTGTGAGGGAGACAAATGAGGAAAAGGGAGAGAGATCCCGGCACTTAATCGAACACTATGGCTGAGAGAGAAGTCGGAGGGGGGAAGATATGGATGTTCAAATTGAGAAAGCTGGAGATTGAGCATTTTTAGAGAGAAATAGCGACACAATCAAAAGCTGGGCTGAGAGAAATGTGAGCAGAGAAAAGGAGAGGGAAAACTTTAAATGAAACTTGAGAGCTGAAGCAATAGAAAGTGGGAGTGAGAGCTTGTGCTTATTTTATGAGGTGAAAGAGTAAATTTGAGAGAAGTGGGGGGAAAAACAGGCCGAGACTCATTACATGTCATAGAACACCTGTGTGTGTGTGTGTGTGTGTGTGTGTGTGTGTGTGTGTGTGTGTGCTGTTCTAAAATTAACTTCCTTACTACAACGCTGAAGAGTGGGGGATGATTAAAAACACATGGCTTGTTCATCAGGAACAAAAAACTGTATGACATTGGTTGCTAAAAGAAAATAAATCTCACTAGTTCTTTTATTTTATTTTATCTGAAGCCAGGTCCCTTTTGCCAAATGTAATTTACACCTTAAAGGCAGAACTGTGGGCACACATAATTGTCAGCATCATGGTTTTAGCACATGACAGGATGACGTTTGTTTGTTTGTATAAATGTTGAAAGTGAAAGGATTGACACATGTCAAGCATGATTGATACAGACGGTGCTCAGACCGTTATAAGAAAAGCACAACACGTGACGAGATGAAATATGACCCAGGAAGTCCAGTTTTGAGTAATACACCCATGTGTTTGTTTTGCAGCTTATCAGACACTAAAACACATCGCAGAGGCTTATAGAGTTTTGAGGCAAAGTATTGCAACGCTGGAAAGATCACGCCGACTATTCATTTCAAGATATTTACGGGGAATATCTTGTGTTGCAGAAGAAGTGAAGGTTCAACCTTTTTGTCAGAATCGTCACGTGTCTCATTGAAATGAATGAGGGGTCTGTGCCTTTTTATGCTATGGTGATTTTCTTTTGGATTGGATGTGCACCTGCCTCAAAGCCCCTGACAACTTCAAATCTTGAAGCTGACTGCTTCCTCAGTAATTGTGTGGCTGTGATTTGATCAAATGTATATTGATCAAGCAATCCACCAGCTGCCATCAGACACGAACAGACCACTTCAAGGACATTGTGTGTTCATGTCCCATTACTCATAGGAAGACACTGATTGATAAAATATGTTTTTAAGTAGTTTAAACTGCAAGAATGCGTAGATGTATTTGTTGCCAAGTTTGCCGCTTGTGTCGCCACTTTTGGCATCGTTTGTGACTCAAAAAAAGAAGATGTCTAAAATAATCTTCAAGCTGAAGCTGATTTTCCCCAGTTAAGTTTCAGTAAATCCAGTGTGACGTAAATACAAAAACACACATGCACACTCACACACATGCCAGTATCAACATCAACAAACCTAAATATGCCAACAAACTGCAGGGTTGAGAGAGAGTCCGAAATTAAAAGGACACAGAGGAGTCTGTGTGTGAAACAGACAAAGAGTGGGAAGCCTTGGAAGACAGTGTGTGTCTGTGTGTGTGTGTGTGTGTGTGTGTGTGTGTGTGTGTGTGTGTGTGTGTTTTAATTGGGTGAATAAACACAACCTTCCCCTGACCTGAAGCACTGAAAGCTCTCCTTGTGAAGCCAATAAAGGCCCCTCCTAACTGAGCTGAAGGGCCTGTGCACTGGAAGGCAGACAGACTGTAGTGACTCAAGGTTTGTGAGCAAGTTTTTGGTTATCTCTGCTCGATGGTTTGTGGTTGTTGGTCTCACATCAATTCCCCGCTATATATATTTCAGCTGCCTTGGGAAGCCTGAGAAACGGCACCAGGGAGATGTGAAAAACACACTGTAACCTATTGAAATCACGATTCATCACATGTAGCAGTGTGTGATTTCAAACATTGAATGTTATCAAAGAGTGGCCCTCCTCTCCTGTTTAATGACATTTAATCACGCACACACTTGCAATAGAGCCACGGTCTTTTTAAGGTTTTAATGCGCTGTTTGGCAGGATAGACCAGCGGTACATTGGATACCTAAGAGATAATATTGCGTGCAGCCCACTGTCTCAGCAAAAGCAATAAACTACATTTATTAAACTAGTAACCTCGTGAAAACATGGCAGTGATCTGAATGTTTGTTTGTTTTGTATTAAGCACATTTTATTTATTTTAAATGGTGGGTCCATTCATTGATTTGCAGATTGACAGGAGTTGTAGCTTGTGATACGACCGTATGATGCTGTAATCTACACTGTTTACTTTACATAGCTTGTCAGAGAAACAGAATTACTTGTAATGCCAAATGTCTAATAGCTTGGCTTTTTAAAACCTCTTTTTGAAGTCCCTAATTCACACAGCGGGCCACAACAACAGCCGGGCTTTGTTCTGCTGGGCATTGTTTGATTGTAAACACGTCAGCCTTTTCCTGTGGGTACCGCCAACCTCACAGCACAGCAGCACAGTGTTCCCAGTGTGCGCGCATGTTTGCCTGCGCATGCATGTGCAAACAGTGTAGCGTGTGTGTGTGTGTGTGTGTGTGTGTGTGTGATGTGGGAAGTGCAGCTACATTCCATGCAGGACAGCAGGCGTGAACAGACGAATATCGTCAGCTCTGACCTGTTTCGCTTGTAGAGAATGCAGACCGAGGCTGCAGGTGGGCTCACCTTGCATCGTTCAGTCAACCAAAGACGGTGTTACCTTGACATTTTGAATTTCGATCATTTCATTGCTTTCCTCACAAGGCCGGCTGTTGTTTCAAATAAGGAATTCAAACTGTTTGAGTATCCCTTCAAGGATAATTTATTGTCACACTGGGTTGCACAACGAAATGCAGTTGTAGCCTAGTCCATTTACTAGCAATTGTATTGTTTTAACCACATTTAATAGGATTATCTAAGTGTTTTTTAAAAACTGCAGCATAGTGCCTGGGTTGGAATCTTAAATTCTGAAGTTTAAAGATAAGTGGGTTTTCTGTTCTGTAATAATATACACTTTACAAACATTACTAAGTATTGATCCTATCGCTATGAACTCAGTTTCAAGGGGTTTTGCTGGTACGGTGTATTGTATATGTTTCAATATGTCTAGGAATACGTAACATCCTTACATCTTATGCCTTTGGTTGGTTGGTGAATTTATTCAGAGTGTGCTTTTCATGAACGCGATGACAGCCTAATTACTGAATATGAACCAAGTCACAAACAACCTGCAGTAAGGAGTGCAAAAGTCAGAGCTGCCTATGAGTCATGGTCATTGACTATGAGTCATGGTCATTGACTATGAGCATGAAGCTATCACATGCTAGAGCAGGTGAAATAAAGCGAGAGGAATATATGTTTTCAGCATTATATAAGGAGTAGCTCTCAGCCCACTCATTATTTTCATCATCAATTCATCTATTGTTAGTGCTCATTTTAAGTTCCTAAGCCAACAATGGGTTAGGGTTATATTCAGATATCTTATTTTGCCTGAGGCAACAGCTAAAAAAAAACCCAAATTAATTTAATTTGCTGTGATATAAAACAAAGAAATCAAGCAAATATTGACATGTGTGACTCATCTGATGTGCTGTATTTTACTTGATAACTTAAAAACAAAATGATATATGATTGATAATGAATAGTTGATTCATTTCCACACTAACTGTGTATGCACTAAAAGGGCACGATACTAGAAATCCTTAAATCTTGGCTCTTTTGCTAATTTGCTTCTCTTGCTCTCTGAGGAGAAGTAGGCCATGAAGCAGCCTGTGTAACAACCTGTTACCACACTACTCTTTTTAAAGCAGTTTTATAACCTTGCAAAACCGGTCTGGAATGTTTGTCAGAAAAAAGAAAAGCTGCAGATACCTCCAGCTGTGTGTGTGTGTGTGTTTGTTTGTGTGTATGTGTTTGTGTTTGTGTGCAATTGTGCTGTACTGATTGTCCTGTATTGCATTTTGACGTAAGTTCCCTATTCATGTCAACATTTGAATACGTTTTTGTGTACCAATTTATGTCTGGATGACATCAGAAAAAGAAACATAAGCTATATATGTTTTATCATATAATTCTCCAATGTGTGCAATGCAATTGTTAAAACATACTGTCCAGGCTTGAATAACTCTCTGAAGGAAAGGAAACCTGACTATGAAAGTACACATGATAACTCATTGGCAGGATGCAGAAACAATTTCATGCAGTTTTCATTTACTGCACAATTGATCCGGCTTCAAAAGAGCCGCCAGATTAATCGGCAATTTAATCTCCTATTAAAGCAATACTCCTTGAATAAATCCCCTCATTGCTTCTCTTTATTGTTATAGTCAACAACTTAATAGTAATTTAACCCATACTCCTTTTTTTTTTTTTATGGAAGTTGGTCCATTTTCTGTTTGCTCCATCTTCTGGTGCTTACAAAATGATAAGATTTTATAGCAACTGCTTTGTAAGAACTAAAAATTAACAATGTACAATCTTGAAAATGACTATTTAAATATTTGCACTTGGGCGAAGCACATTTTTTGATATTCTGTATATGGAGAAAATGACAGCTGTGAGCACGTTCTGAAAGTAGAGTGAGGTTAGATAAACAGACTTTCTGCAGATCACTAGTGCATATAAGGTCACAAAAATCCCCCTGACCGTTGAGTCATTTCTGATGTCAGCAGCTAGTATGTTTATGGTTATGGTTTAAGGAATTGACTAAATCTGGCTGAGATTTCCTCACGTCAAAGCAATTGTACAACTCCCCCTCTTTATTAGCCATGTGTTGGCTATTATCCATAGATAGTGTTACACTGTCCTCATGCATTGAGCCTTTGCATTATAAAGAGAAAGTATTTAGTATCTTTCCACACTAACTTGACTTTTTGGGACACAGTATCTATCCACTGTTTATTTTTTTTTAAAGTTGCTTTTGGGAATAAAGGTTCTCGGGCTGCGTGACATCACCGGGAAATCAAAATCAGGGTTAATTGTCACATTTACTTTCGGAATGATACATGAAAATAAATCTTTTAAAATATATATATATTTTTAATCACTTCTTCTACTCACAAAATGCTCCATCCTCTTATTGGACTTCTCTCATCATGTCTCAATATTCACAATTAGGCAAAAAGTAATAAAGGTTTCCCTCGATTATCCTCTTTTGTCACAGGAAAGTATATCATAGAGCTTCTTAAATCAAGAGAAAGTTGCACTCAAACTCAAAATATAAAACCTCATAAGGCCTCACTCTCACATAAGTTTAACTGAAACAAATAGTGGCAATATAGTTTTGTAGTTTATGCTTCTTTGACCCATCTATTCGGTAAAAGGACGGTCTATCCGTTAAAGAGCTAAACTCTTCTCACCAAGGAGTTACTCCCAGATAATGTCAGCCGCCGTTCTACGCAGCAAAACGAACATGTTCCTGGCCCGACTATCTCTAAAAGGCAAAGAAACTGTTTCAATGTGATACACAGGTAGCTTCTTCTTCTTGCACTTTTGACCTCCAGGATCTTGAATACTTTGTTGTGTTGATACTTTTGATGTGGCGAGTGTTCAGTAGAGCACAGGCAGTATGTCGGTCTCAAACATCCTGCCCTGTAAATCCCTCCGAGACTGGGCTGTAGTCAACAACAACAGCCTTCCTTACGGTAGCCGAGCAGTGATACACAGGGGAACACGACCTGGAAAAAGAACTGATGTGCTTTCTTATTCTTGAACTTGTCTTTATATTTTGCCCATGAAGAGGAAAGAAATGTCAAGAACGGGGCAAGGTTAGAGCACAAATTCTCTCCAGAGGCCTGAGCTATTGACAGTGAGTTATGCAGTCTGTTGAGATGAGTCAGGACTTTGAAGACTAAAGATTAAAAATGCTTCTGTGTGTTTGTCTATGTGGCTGTTGTGCGTCATTTCCTCTGTATGAGTGACTGGTCTGTGAGTTGTTTGAGTTGCGTAAAGCAGCGCTACAAATGAAAGCTGATGTAGGTCCCTCTCCCTATTTCCATCAGTACATAGTCTATAGTGGTTGAGAGTCTTCCCTGCTTTATATTTACCTTTTTTTATAAACAGTTACTATACATAACGAGTTCCTATCTAAATATCTCTGCTGTTTATTCAGTCTCTTATGGCCTTGACGTGCCAAGAATATGTTTTGTAGCACATGTTCTGTGTTTGTGTGAGAGGAAATGACCAGTATTTTTGTATCCAAAAAATATTGCAACGCCAACCTTTTATTATGCCACTGTGAATCTCTAAATGTTCTGTTGTATGCTCAGGTCTCATAAATAGGATCCACATATGTCTGATTAAAAAGTTACAGCTCGTAACTTCTCATTCATTAATTCTTCGCACTGCTTTGTCGGGTTCAAGGTCTTCAATACAGCTTTATCCCGATGAAGCCACAACTCCTGACTTAACCAGTCAGTGTCTTTTACTGGTTTTCGGAGATCTACCTTTCACATGTGGTTCATGGATTTCTTTGGGAGTCACTTTGTAGTGGTAAGACTCACATTTTTCCATTTAAATAGTAGTCAAACGGATAAATAAACTGATAGAAGTTCTTCCGACATTGTAGGGAGATTAGTGGCCAATGGATATCAGTAATCTGTGGTTGTTTCTACCACTTCTCCCAGCACGTTGGCAACCCATGGTGTGTTATATTTGGTTCATCAAAGACAGTTAGTCCTGAGTTTCTGAATCCATCAGTCACTAGTGTAGCATCAACTGTCTCATCCATTTGAATCGTACTGGCTGCCAGCTGCTCCAATAGAGTGTGATTGAGTCTGGAGCACTGACGGAAGCAGTGTTGTGGGAGGGCCCTCGTTTGGCAGATCCCACTGTGGAAACACTGAGACACTGTCAACATCACAACAGAAACCCTCCACTTCTCATTCAGTGCTCTGCCCCAACACCTCAACCCTTCTCCAAACAAAACCAGGGTGCTAATGTTAACAATTTCCCATGTGCATATTTGGCCGTATTTCATGGCCCCTTTGTCTCTTTTAAAGTTGCATATAAGGTTAAGTATAGACATTTATACATTTCCACTATGTATAAAAAATGTAGAACAGTTACTAGTATTGTTCAAGCATACTTATGCAGGTATGATTTTCTGCTATACATCTTTTTCTATGTCTTGAATACATTAGAGAAATATTTTGTCTTCAGATCAGATGTTTTTAAAATCTTTAATCTTTATAGACTCCCTATGCCTCAACAGAGATACACTAATCTATTGGAGGTGGAGCTAACTTTGATAAGGCAGATAAGAAATCATACCACAGTGTTTTGTTAAGAAAAAAAGAGCTTATCTTGACAACATTCCCGTCTGAGAGATCGACACCAAGCCAATTAGCCTTCCGCTTCTCACGCGCTTCACAAAAATGAAACCCGGCTGGAAATGACTGATTCAACACTCTTCTACTGTGTCATTGTTCAGTCTTTGTTACCTGGCACACCAAGTATCAGAATTCGATGTACAATACAAACTGTTTGAATGCGTAGGAATATGTGCTGGTCTCATTGGTTAATGGATGTTTCGAACATTTCAAGTAACCTCCGTTTTTACTTACATTTGACAGAAATATAAGCTCCGTATATGCGTGTTTAATTACAGTACCTGCAAGTTTGTGCAGTAACCAACGTTCCACTAAAGACACATGTAGCCCGCATGGAATTCAGAAGTATGCACCTGGAGGCCAACAGTGTGATTGAGCAACATATGGTTAACCAGCGTTGGAGTTCATGTAATAGTCTGAGCATTATGGAGCATAGATGTATTTCCCTAAGTCATAAGTGAGTTGGTTTACAAAGACTTATAAGTAGTGTGAGTTGTACACACACAAGGTGATGATGAAATGCATATAAACACAATGATGTGTAGTTTGTGACTCGCACACTCTTTTACTCGATCTCTAATTCCCCTGATTTACTCAATGTGTGTCTTACTCACTTTATGAATCACTTTTTTGGTTACTTACTGTTGCATTCAATCAATTATTTAATCCTTTGCATGCTGAATTGTCATTGACATTTTTTTCACATCCTTTGTGTCCCTGCTTGGTCAGAAATTCATTCACTTATTCCCTCATTTTGCTGCTGGTCTACACGCTTGCACACATATATTTTTTGTCTTGTCTTTCACTTACACAAAGTTCTCTGTCATTTGCATGCTCACTCACTCGCTTGCTGCTTGCTCGGTCAAATCCTTCGCTGACAAGTTTGAAAAGAATGCAGAGCGCTCACCTCTGGAATGCCGAGAATGTGACAGCTGGATTCCCTGAACTTCCCGCCTGCCACACCAACACAAATGTATTAAGCAATGAATGAGGAATCCAAACATGGCGGCCCATTCATGATAAAGAAATACTGCTCCAACATGAGCTGGAAAAAGTCTCACCCGCATTTATACCTGCGTGCCCACACAGGCATTCAATATTGAAAATAATACTGTATCATACTGTATCCTTATATGGATGTGTGTGACACTTAGGCAAATGTTTTTCCTGAAAGTTTTACAGCGCTGTATTTTTAAATGAGTGGCGTTGGCCTGAATGTGAGAGAACGGTAATAAAAAAAAAAGACAGAAGGAAGACTTCCTTGGAAGAAGGAATGAGGACAGGAGTTGTAAAGTTGCCAAAAGAAAGATTTATGTGTAATGCAAGGCCAGCTTATCTTTTTATTTTTTTGGGAGCTTTGGCATTGCAGACACATAAGTGGCTTCACTAAAGCTACTCTATTATATTAGTCATGGGAATTTCTTTACGGTAATTTGTAGCCTACATACATGTATGGTGGGGTTAGATGCCTTCAATATATTCGTCTGCCTTCACTATGTGTATCGGTGCACAGACACACACTTCCAATAAAGGTTTAAGACACTGGTTGTAAAACTATTACATTCAATGATTGATTGCAATAGTTAGAACAAAGGGATTGGTACAGTAACAAGAACATTTATTCAACATTAAATCCCCATAAGAAGTCATTAATTTAGTTGAAAATTCAATTCAGCTTAATTTATTAGTCGATTTAATAGATTAGTCGAATTTGTGATGGCCATCTTTCACAGTTGTCTGACATTTCATAGACAAACGGCTTACTAATTAAACTGGGAAATAATTGGCAGATTAATCAATAACAAGAATAATCGCACTAATAATCGCGCCCCCAGTGAACGTACAGAGAGTAAAATATATAGCAACCCAACAATAAATGAAACGTTACGTAGAATGTAGCAACACATCAGACAACTAGAATAAGGCCTAGCTTTGTAAAAAACAGCTGTAATAATAGAGTACGTACAAATAATGTTCAACAACAATGGCGTTTGGGGAGTAGATCAAAGATGCTTGTCAATATTTGCTTGTCAGATCTGACAAAAGACTGTGTGTAACAGCAACTATAGACTGTGCCAGTAGCGATTGCTATAGCAACCGAATGGTCAAACCAACTGCTGGTGGCAGAATACATTTCCCCCGGTAACACTCCTTCATTTAAGCAGTTTAAAGTAATGTAATCTTCTTGGCTTTATCCTTTAGTAACTACTGTACATGTTGCTCTTATCTGCACACGTTGGTCCTACCCTTTGACACAGTCAACACACACTTCTATCAGATCAAATCATAACCTCTCGTTCCATTCTTATCAGACACTTGCACAGTTTGAACCATAGCTGACACATTTATGTAAGCCCAGGGTGTGCAAATGTGCATCCACAGGACACTAGGGGAAACATAAACTGGGCCACATCACTTTTCTACAACGGTCAAGTTTTCAAAGCATGTCTAATTCATAAGCACATTTTGCAAACCTCTCTAAAAATCAAAACGGTTATGCAAATGTGTCTCCTTTTAGATTTAATCTCTTTCATCTTAATTGTAGCTCTAGGATGGTTGCAAGAAACTGTCCTGAGATCAATGAGTTCTATAACCTTTTGCAGGGATTAAGTTTGCAGATAATTTTGATTATGTATGGATCTTTAATAATATTATACCATATCTATACTAGGTACACGCTTGCTGTGTCTGTGTTTGCTTTGACAAACTCCAAAATAATAGTCTAAACTATACTAACCATAATAGCAAACTGCCACAATCTTTACATCTACTACTAATATGCTATCATATTACTACTCATACTACTACTAAAGTGTTCACCGCCAAGAACACAATCATTTATTTCAAAGTCCAGGCAGGGTTAGGGTACACTTGGGCTGTCATTTTAAAACAAGTAAATCCCCTCAAAGTGCTCTCCCCTGATTCCATGACCACCGTAGCAGAGGTCATGCTGCCGTCTGCTCCCAGTTGAAGGTGCCCACCCAGTCCCATTCATTGATACGGGTCAGATCGGCCTCAATGGCCTGATTGACGGTGTGTTTAGGAGCATGAGTGGGGCCTCATGAGAGGAAGTCCATTGACTCAGCAACTGTGAGCAGACAGAGCAGTTAAGGAGGCATGTCAGAGGAGCAGATGGAGACAGATTGATCTCGCCATATGGAAACATCGTCCACACACATATCCTGTGAGACGGTTAAAGTGACGTTAGGCTTTAGCAATGTCAGTGATCACTTACTGTATCTGCCATCAACAAAATGTGATTACTATACATGGCGGCATCTGATACACGTTGTAATGTGCTTAAGTGTTTTTCTGTGGTGAATTTTCACATGCATTTTACAACCTACTAAATCATTTGTATGTGCATTTTCTAAGAAGAAGTTTGACTTTGCATTAATGGCTTTAAACTTAAAGATAGAAATAAACACCACTTGGACACTAATTTGGTGTGCTAATGAATGTTGTCCACGTTTGCAAGAGCATAGAACGGCCGGAGAAGTAGAAGTAGCCAAAAGTAGAAACCTGGTGCACTGACATGTGTAAACCGTTAGTGTGTGTTTGATAAACAGTCCTTTAGATTTGCTTTAAACGCTTCTGGATTCAATCATTTTTCTGTCTTGTTGGTTGCACCAAGGCTAGATGCACCCTGGTTGGAGTTTTTCACTGGGGTGGTCTGGACTGCATTATAATGTTTTTTCTTTCTTCTGGTTTTCAAGGCAGAAACTATATCTGTCATAGCGCTGAGAAAGTTTCAAGTACCTAGAGTTGAGTAAGTGAGAGAAATGTTTTTATCGCCAGCCTCTGTGGCCTGAGCTGAGCTCAGTTAAATAGTCTTACATAGTATAGTCAAGACACCGTTAACTGGAAATGACATTGGTTAAGTCTACACAAAGACATTCACTGGCAGGGATATTTGTGTGCGTCTGGTGTGTGTGTGTGCGTCACTGTAAGATTGGCTGTGTAACTTTCACGATAACCTATTGTGTTGGCTTCTGATGTAGTGATTCAATGCAACCCACCATGATAGTTTCCATGCAAACGTATTTAAACTATATTTTGAATTGGCACATGTCCACATGTTCATGTATTTCGTTGTCCTGGGGAGACTGGATTTGGATAAGTCTGTCTTTATTTGCCTATGGACATAGAAAAGTTTCCTCAGATTGTTTTAATCACGTAGTTGTCACTTTTATACTTGTTTTTATAACTTTTATAAATACTACTGTATGCACATTGTCACTTTTTTCATGCATCTATGAACATTTTACATTTCGTTAAGCTGTACTGAGTATATACGTAGTTTCTAGCTATAGCTTAACTGCTTATGATCTGCACTAAATCCCTTGTCAGCCCAACCCCCAACATAAATGGTGGCTTTTAGGCCTAACTCTGCATTTATAGGAAGCCTTTAAAGGATGATGGCTGTTTATTCATCTGACCAAGAATAATGAAGCATACACATGAGTCCCATTGCTTGAGTGTTAGTAGTGGTTACATTTTGCTGATGTTTGTACTGCTCTCACTAGAGAAACCACGCATTCCAGGTTCACCTGGTTCATACTTGACCCCGGGGGCGCCAGAAACATTTGAGGCTTCGATGAAACCAAACCAAACAAAAACAGAATTAATTCCTCAAGTCCCACAGGCGAGCTAAAGCTAGCGAGCCCAGCTGTAAGATACTTGGTGCTTTTTGTCTTTGCAGTCTCCTATGCAAACTCCAAATTAGTTTAAAAGCACGGACCTCCGCTGTTCAGATCTGTTTTTGATTTATGCCGCAGTGCTAGAGTGAGAAGTGGAGCAGTGCTGCCTGTCTGAACAGATTGTTGAAAGAGATCAGCTATCTGTTCCATATCTTGGCTGTCTGACAGCCCGCCTGTGGCTATAAGGCCATGTAGACGTCAGCTATGCGTAGGCCAAGTGGGTGCGTGCATCAGCTACTTAAAAACATTTGTAGAGAACCAGAGCTGCAGTATTCATTTACATGCTTCCTCATGTTTGTGTTTGCACATTTCTGTTTGTGTGCCTGCCTAAACTTAGCAGCCCACCCTCAAACTTTGCCTGTCAGCTGAGCTCGGTCTGGCAGAAACCAGCAGTAAGTGAGTTCAGCTCTGTACTGCGTGTTCAGTCTCTCACATCTGCCGCTTTAAACAGACAGAAACGTCTTCGTCAGCGGTGTCCTCCACTACTGAGACCAGCTGAGGTGGTGAGGGGGTAATGTGGGAGAAGTTAGAGAGGCCGAAGCACGAAAGACAAGACATGAGTTTAAAACCGCAAATGATGAAAATCTAAGTAGCTCTAAGTGTCCAACTCTCAAAACGTATAGCTTGAATAATTAAGATTAACTATAGAGTAATGGTAATAGCCGAGCAAATGAGAGCATGTCGCAAAGCTGCAGACTGTGTTCTTGTCAAGCGAGGGAAATGATAGATGAGTTCAAAATGAGTTGGTAATGAGAGGGAGCAGGAGGGAGTGGAAAACACTTAGGAGATTATTTTTAAGGGTGTTTAAGATGTCTTTGAAATGTAAAATGTGAAACCCAACAGCTACTTTGAGCAAGAAGTGAAATGTAATTAGTACAGATGAAACATTCACATTTCCACAACTACAAAGCATGAGTGGTAGCATTTTGTATATTTATGGATCATAATAGGCAGTCGTAAAAACAATCCAAATTGATCATTCAAGCAGTGATATTGATTACAGCTTTGCTTTCCGCACCTTTTAGCCAAAACAACACAATCCTTGAGTAACACAGACTGAGAGCGATCACGTGAACTCACTTGATGTCTTTTGAGCAGCTGTACCTCAAACAACCCAGCCACCCGTGAAATATTATACAATGCAAAAACAACAATAACAAACAAAGCTTAACATGTAAATGTGGATTTTTCCCACTGCCACAGAAAGTTCATTGCAGACAGAAAGAAAAAATAAAACTTCCTATGCCTCTTTCATTCATTTCAGGAAAAAAGAAAACTGCAGCTAACATTACATAAAGGGTCAGATTTTCCATTTCTGTGTGGCAGTGTTTTTGTGCGTATGTGTGTGGCTGTTTGGTTTGGCTGGTGGAGGGAAGGCAGCTGGTGTGGTGCTCTCTGGGCTAGACTCGCTCTTTACTCTCCTTTCTAGTAGGAGTAAAAGAGGAACAGACCTTCCCCATACAAAGTCAGAGTTTATAGTACCGTGCTTTCAAAGTGACCGTGTGTGTTGCCATGCTGCACGGTTGTCATCCTTTTCCAGGAGGGAACTGGTGATTCATCTGAAATACTTATTTTCTAAAGAGGAAGTGTTCACACCCTCTATTCACATCTATTTTCACATCTTCTGTTAACCTGTGTTTAGAGATGCTATGTACTGTACATGTAGTCGTCCAGTTCATATAAGTCTGAGGCAAGTAAAAGTCAAGTTCTGTTTTCTCTCCTTCCCCTCCTTCCCGCTGTTTCCATAACCCGCTCCACCACCAGCACCGCGACTGTCGTCACTCGGTTTATTATGAACCCACCTCCTTAGTATTCAGCGCGGAAACTCTCAGGATCCAGGACTCGCACTAGATTTGTTTTCAGCGCTTTTTCGCTTAGCAGACATTGGCTAGTGTCACTCCGTGCGCTTTAAATGATTTGCCGAATGATCAGATTCATGTGTGTTTAATTCTGCAGGATCACATTGTGGCGAGAGCTTTGAAAAATAAATAAAAAAAGGGTCTTTTCAAGCTGGGTCTGCTCCTGAAAACAATTTCTTTGTTGAGTAGAAAAGAGGCTGAGCTGTGAGGAAAAAGAGGGGATTTAAGATTTAAGTGCTGCAAGTGTTCTTGAAACCTCACACTGATGCTGACTGATAAGGCCGCACTGCGCAGTGGAGCGGGGGATTGTCCGTGAGCTTCTGTGTTGCATGGATAATGATCCTGTCTGGAGTCATGATACCATGGGATCATAGTTGACCTTGTCAGCCCTTGTAGGTTTAAACCATTAAGGCTTTAGGAATATTAACGTCATATCGTGCTTGATGTTAAGCTTTTACTTGAGCTGTCTGGTAAGGAGATTGTGCAGCTGTGAGCAATGCCTATGGATATATTTTTCTCTTCTGCTGTATTTTATTTTATTCCAACATGATGTTTTATTATTACAGCAGTCATAATTACTATATTATAGTAAACCTAACCTGTCAACTTATCAAATGCTTTGATTAGATCTGAATGTGTCCTTATCGGCTCACTCACTTATATAAATTGCATGTCTCAAAACATTTAAACAAAAGAAGGTGCTCCAAAAGTCTTATCAAATCATCTACTCGTGGGAAACCCGGTGGAGTTGAGTAGTGTCAAGCTTCTATGTATTATACTTCTTACTTTACTGTGTTCACATGAATATTTCTCAGTGTGTGGAGAAAGTGTCATAACAGCTTACTAGGTGGTGGGACATAAAGACTTTGTATTAGGCACACAGGCATTAGTCAATCAATCAATCAATCAAAAAACTTTATTGTCATTTCGAGCTATACAATGTACAATTCAAAATGAAATTTGGTTGTCCTGGCTTACTGTAAAAGTGACTGAGTAATTGGTCATAAATATTTAAAAGTGTCGTGGTGCTGATGCATAAATATAAAATAAAATGTGTACTTAAAATATAAATGTACTTTATATAAATAACATATATACACTCTAAAAAATATATACATTTAAGAGTTCTAAGAGAGGAGTTCACATTGCTCAGGAGAAAAAGTTATTTTTGGTTCAACAGTCTGACGGTTTGGGGAAAGAAACTTGCAGAATCTGGTTGTTCTGCTGTTTATGCTGAAGAACCTCTTGCCAGAGGGCAGCAGGGAGAACAGGCCGTGGTGGGGGTGAGTGGGGTCTTTTATAATGTTCTGGGCTCTGGTGAGGCAGCGTTTATTAGCAGTGTCTCTGATGGAAGGAAGAGGCGTCCCGATGATCCTCTCCGCTGTCCTCACCACTCTCTGCAGAGACTTCCAGTCTGAGGTGTTGCAGTTTCCAGACCAGGTAGAGATGCAACTGGTCAGTATGCTCTCTATGGTGCCTCTGTAGAACGTGGTGAGGATGGGAGAGGGGAGCTGTGCTCTTTTCAACCTGCGCAGAAAGTGCAGGCGCTGCTGTGCCTTTTTCACCAGTGAGGAGGTGTGAAGGGACCAGGTCAGACTATTTGGGAGTTGCACCCCCAAGAACTTTGTGCTGTCTGTAGTCTTGACTGCTGAGCCGTTGTGCGGTGTGTGACAGTGCTGTTTTTTCCTGAAGTCAACAATGATATCTTTTGTTTTGTTAACATTCAGGATCAGGTTGTTGGTGTGACACCAGTCACACCAGATGTCAGATGTCAGATGTTTCACCTCGTCCCTGTAGGCCAGTTCGTTGTTGTCCCTGATGAGTCCCACCACAGTTGTGTCGTCCGCGTACTTCAGGATGTGGTTCGTACTGAACCTGGCGCAACAGTCGTGGGTCATCAGGGTGAACAGCAGTGGACTCAGAACGCAGCCCTGTGCTCAGAGAAATGGTGCTGGAGGTGCTGTTTCCAACCCGCACATGCTGGGTCTGTTCGTGAGGAAATCCAGCAGCCAGTTACACAGGGGGGTGTTGAGGCTGAGGGGTCCCAGTTTGCTTACCAGGTGCTGGGGGATGATTGTGTTGAATGCCGAGCTGAAATCCAGGAACAGCATTCGCACATGGGTGTTCTTCTCCTCCAGGTGGGCCAGGCTCAGGTGGAGTGCAGAGGAGATGGCGTCCTCTGTGGAGCTGTTTGGGCGGTAAGCAAACTGGAACTGGTCGAGATTGGGGGGAAGTATGGAGATGATATGGTCCTTGACCAGCCTCTCAAAGCACTTCATCATGACGGGGGTGAGTGCTACCGGCCGGTAATCATTCAGACAAGTGATTGGGGATTTTTTTAGGCACTGGAACAATGGCTGCTGACTTGAAACCTGATGGAACAATAGCCTGGTCCAGCGAGGTGTTGAAGATGTCCGTGGGCCAGCTGGTCGACACAGTCCCTGAGCAGCCGTTCTGGAATACTGTCCGAGCCCGCCGCCTTCCGGGGGTTAACTTTCTTCAGCGTCCTCCGAACATCAGCTGTGTCGAGGATCAGTGATTGTTTGCTTGGGAACAGCTTTTATTGCAGTTGTGTTGTTTAGTGCCTCAAAGCGTCCAAAGTGATGATTGAGGTTGTTGAGAAAGATTGTGTTGTCCTCATAGGGTGGTGGAGCGGCCTTGTATTCAGTGATGGTCTGAATTCCCTGCTACATGCGCCTGGTATTCATGGCGTCATTAAAGAAACTCTGGATTCTTTGACCATGGGTGTGCTTAGCTTCTCTGATGGCACTGTCCAGGCTGGCTCTTGCTGATCTCAGAGCCACCACGTCACCAGATTTGTAAGCGGCGTTCCGTGCCTTCAGCAAGTCACGCACCTCCGTAGTCATCCAGGGTTTCTCATTGGCACGTGTAGTGATGTACTTGGTGACAGAGACATCTTCCATGCACTTCTGGATGTATGCAGATACAGTCACAGCATACTCCTCCACATTAATTCGATGGTTTTCAGTTGCAGCCTCTTTAAACATGTCCCAGTCTGTGCATTCAAAGCAATCCTGCAATGCTGACATGGCTCCTTCAGGCCAGATCCTCACCTGCTTCACCGTGGGCTTTTCTCTGATGAGCAGTTTGTGTAACTGGTGGAGTTCAGACACTTTTCAATGACGAGCATCGACGGCTACGATCATTCTCCAACATACTGATCAACCGGCTCAGTATGTTTATGGTACTGTAGAGAGCTGATGCAGCCTCTGACACGCTGGCACTTCTGATGAGGCCTGTTTGCGGTCACCGTGTCTATTACTGAAACTGAAACATCTCCGTTCTGTGCAGATGTGTACAGCTTAAGGGTGAAAGTTTTGTGGGATGCTGTAACTTCAGTGGTATCCCATAGAAAACATATTTTTTTAAACAGGCCTTTTATAGCTCTGATATTTATCCTGTTTGATCCACCATTTTTCCATACAACTTAATAATTATAATTGTGTCTGTTATTTACTGTACCTTTCTAATGTATAGAGAGAGTCAGTCAAACTTGACAGTCAGACTTGGAGACTCAGTAATCTATGAAATGTAAATGTTAAAAGGCTGGCTATGCTGGCAGGATGTTAGCCAAGCTGTTTGTTCTGCTGGCTTGAATGGACGTGTTGTGTCGTCTGTTGACAATATCCTCTCTGTGTCAGTGACAGACCAGCATACTGTACATTCTGGTGGAGGTGGGCGTGTGCCGAGGGGCGATTAAACTCTCTGGTTCCCCCTGAAAAGTCAAAGATTCAGTGGAAGAATTTTGAACTGTGCAACATGCTTTTCTTGCCACCACAGGGCCATGACCCTCTATACAGTACATGGCATATATAACAACAGCAAAATGAAAGCGACGATATTCTTAACGGTATAAAAATTCGACAACCATGTTTTTCTTAGTCTATTTTACTGGCATAAGGGAGATTAAACGTTTCAAAAACGACTGAAATTACAACCAGTTGAAGTTAGAAATGCGAAAACAAAGCCTCCAGATTTCATTTCGTACTCATGTAGGAGTGCCTCAACATATCACAAATTCTGTGTTAGAAGGCTGTCTCTTGATGGGAAGGGAGAAATGTGGTGGGTGGGACAACAACCTCTGTGCTGCAACAACTTGCTTTTGTACGACTGCTCCTAGTTCTGTGCTGCCACAGCTTGTTTTATGTATGAGTAACAGGCATACTTTAGTAGGCCATATGTCAATATCCTGTCAGGGTTAGGGGTGCTGGAAACAAACACGTACAGATCTATTGTTACTATAATGACAGAATAGCTTCCCCAAATAAAGATTCAAGATCTGTGGTCGGGTCACATGACTGATTTCACATCACTTTTAAATTGCGATGAGGAGCAACAAACATTTCAAGTAACTTGTTTTAATTTCCTGTCATTTTTTTCAAAGTGTTCTTGCTGTCTTGATAGCTGCTGCCTTAATCCTTCTTAGATTAGTCGGATGCGTCAGTAGGTGAATATACAGAATCTGCTTGACCAAACCTCCTTTACTGGGAGTGATGTTTCGGCCAGCAGGTGGCAGCAGCACTGTAGATACCCGAGTCGCACACATGGCTTCTGTCAGCACACACACCAGGACAAGCACATCACTGATCCATTTGTCTTATTTTTAGTTTGACAGCGACACTTCTGAGGATCAGATTAGACTACATTTTTAGATATTTCTGCATTTAGTTGCATCTAAAAGAGTCAACTTTCTTTTTTAGTAATTTGGAGAAGCAGCCTTTTTCTCTTTACTGACAACCAGGCAGTTGTAAATCTTGATCTGGTTTGATTCTGCTCATGTGCTGTAGAGCCATATGCCACTTCAAATAAAGCATCCGAGGACTGCTGTAACTATAGTAACCTAGCATCTTTGTGATACTCACACTTAGACAGGTTTATATGATATGCTACGACCTCATCTGGTGATGAGTTAATGGATGTCTCCTGAGGTTGTGATGACCTAATCACAGATTGGGTCATCAGGCCACGGAGGACAGTAGGTCAGAGGTCACTGAGGGCTCCAGAGGGAAGGGAGGAAAATGAGACAACAACAGGACTCGAGGACATGAAGGAGTCCTGTTGGCTTTGAGAGTTTCACATGCAAACGTAGATCTAGATCTACATGTGTGCATTTATATTTTCACACATAGTTCTCAGCTCTTATTTGAGAACGAGAACTGTATCGTTTTCGAGGTGCAAAAGATTTTGCAAATCGGGTGCATCAGAGATGTTTTATCATAGACTAGAGTAGTTTGGTTTTGTTAAGACAAAGCAAATCCCTGTTACATGTAAACATGACTGAATAACATCTTCTAAACCAGATATATTTAAAACAAAAACAAGATTGTATTTTCAAATGTTAGTACTTTGGGGTTAGTTTTTCCATGTGGGTTAGGAATGGAGACAACTCTGCAGAATAGATATGTTGATTGACACTACTACATTTAAATAGGGGGATCGCTTCCTTTTGTGAAGGCCACCAGAAAGCAGACCACAGCTACCACACCCTTGGTTCAAGTCCAAGGAGAGTATGTATTTAATGAGGGCAGAAAGAGAGAGAGAGAGAGAGAGAGAGAGAGAGAGAGATTGGCGTGGGCGGTGGGGTGATCACATTACCATCCTTTCTCTGGGAGACCACCGATTTGAAACGACAGAGCAGAGATCCCCTCCTCGGACATCCTGCTATCTGTCTGTCTGGGTCAATTGATGACCTGCTTTGCACTGATCAATATGTGAAATGGGGACAGCTACTACTACAGTAGTGGTAGTAATAGTAGTAGTAGGAGAAGAAGCACTATGTGTGTTGTTTAATGGTAATGCAGTAAAATAAATCCATATATTTACTATATGAGGTGTTACTGTGCAGGTTGAGCTAGCTATGGGTGATCTCAAGACTTTTTGGTGCCATTGTTATTCCGTTTCAGTTGTGCAACAGAAAATTAATTGACTGCAATTGTGAAAATTCACTGATCGTCATTTTAGCAAATATTTGATGGTTCCAGCCTCTCAGATGTTAAGATTTGCTCATTTCTATTTTTGGGTTTTGGACCAAGATGTCTCACTGTGATGAGCATTTTCTGAAATTTGACAAACTAATCCATTGAAACAATAATGAATAGACTAATAGATACTGACAGTTAAGGTGTTACAGGAGCATACTCATTCTTCCTCATTGAAACATTTAGAATCTACGAATATGCAAATGATTTTCGTTTGATCATCAACCCATTTGAGCGAAGGGGGACTTTATGGAAGTAGTTGCATCTGTAGATCCCTGTCTTATCTGGCATTGAAGGTAGTGATGTGGGGCATTTCTCTATTATGTGGATCGATAGGTTAAGATTAAGCCCCATTATACATAGTGTCATAGAGAAATAATGCACTTGGTATTACTCTGTCTTTTAGAATCAGGCAGAGTATTTAATGTAACCGAGGAAACACCCTAACAACCAGAGCTGAGGTTGGTATTGGGCTGTCTCATCTACTCTGAGCCCCCACACTAGCTAGTCGCCGCAGGCTTACTGTACATACACATGCACATACACACATGCGTGCTCAGCAACATGACAGCAGTGCTTACTGCTGCAGTTTGTTGTGCTCACTAACCCAGTTAACTGGGAGTTGAAGTCAATACAGTTCCACTTACTCACCGACGTGGACCAATATTTTCCATGCCTGCTCTCTGCTCACTGTTTATGCCTCAGGATCAGTAAATGGAGGTTACAACTCTCTCTGTAAAGCGGCTGGCCAGGTCAAGCTCTCTGTCTGTCAGCGCTTAACTCTTATTTAAATGGCGGAGACAGAGTGCCCAGTTTCCCAGTGACTCAAGGAGCTCAGCATGGATCAAACCTGGGAGACATTCACCTGACGTATTCTTTCACCTTTATCTCCTATCTCTAATATTTAATCCTCGTCTCCCTCTCTTGTTTCTGTCGTTCTTTATTGTTTGACTACCCGCTATCTCTGTTCACTCCCTCCTCTCCTTCTTTCTCTCTCCTCCTCTTCTTCCTTCCTGTGTCAGACAGAGGCAACAACACATCAGAGGTGTGTTGGTCCGTTGCATTAAAGGCTCCCCGGTCCCCAGTGTTCAGCTCTGCTTCCGCTGGCTCCCGCTGCTTGACTCAGTTTACCAGTGCACACATGCCATGTTCAAACATACACTCCAGAAACTACAGTATGATTTCACAAAAGCAAGATCCTTTCTCTTTTGTCCCCTCCGTCTCTGCTGTGTTGCTGTTCCACTGCTGCAATAAGCTGCAATACTTCATATATTGGCTTATAGTTATAATATCTCAGACATCACTGATCATATTTGTAGCGATTAACCTTATGAAACTAACATAGTTTCAGGGCTTTGTATCATTTGTAAGAGAAAACTGTTTAAACGTATAATCCATTATTTTGTAATTTAATAACATTTCTGTGTATTTGTGTATATCTTTGGAGGGGAGTTACACACCCTCCAAAGTACAAAAGTTTTGTCTGGGTGTCAGTATTTGTATGAAATGCTTGACAATACAAATCCTCTATCTGCTTAAGTGCTATATAAACACAAGCGGTAGTGAGGAAATGGTGTTCCAACAAAGGCAACACACTGCAAATATGAATTTGTCCTCCAAGGACTTTCTGATATATTAGTTTAGATTAGTGCATTATAGCTGTCCTATTCTTTGTTGTGTGTGTGTGTTCTTGCTAAACTGCAGCTGTGCTTTGTTTGGGAAAACTTTTTTTTCTTGATTCAGCTGTCAGAAGTTGAACGAGCAGCTTCTATTTGGCTGCTGGACACTCGAATGTGCTGATTTGGCTTTTATAAGATCCAATCATAACTTTAGGAAATGTATAAATGCATGATGCTGGATGAAGGATGGAGACTTTGGTTCAAACGTATCGTTGATTACGCTGTGCTCTAAAGGAAAAGTTTGACATTTTCAGAACAAGACTTCCTCGCTTTCTTGAAGAGCGTTAGATGAGAAGATCAATAGCGATCATGTCTGTACGCTAAGTATGAAGCTACGTCAGCTAACTCAGCATAACGACTGGAAACAACTATCCTGGCTCTGTCCAAAGGCCAGGACTAGTTGCCAGGCGACCAGTTGAAGTTCCCATTACAGGCTAGGAAATAGTCTGACAAATAACCCCCCCCCCCCCCCCCCCCCCCCCCCCCCTAAAATGGTGAATGAGCATATTTAAACTGCACTTTTTGTACAAACATGATGTTAAATAGTGAGGTTCAAGATTGTGTTCCCTTTGGACAGAGCTAGCTGTTTCCAGTCTGTATGCTAAGCTAAGTTAGCAGTTCGCTGGGGCTAGCTTCATATTTACCATCCAGACCTGAGGCTGGTACTGTGTGTGTGTGTGTGTGTGTGTGTGTGTGTGTGTGTGTGTGTGTGTGTGTGTGTGTGTGTGTGTGTGTGTGTGTGTGTGTGTGTGTGTGGTCCACCTGTGAAAAGCAGTTGCCCTGTGGTTTGTTTGATCCTACAGATGCTTGCATGAAGCTGTTCCCTTCACATGCACACTCTGTCAGCCTCTTAATGTTTTGACAGCTGGCCCTGATAGGGTGCTATTTAAAGTCTGTGGGTGGATATATCTGTGCTTGTCTCACTGCTGTCATGTGCGTACAAAAGTGGTATGCCTGCCCGTCTGGTTTGAGGGTGTCAATTTGATAGGCAGTGTGTGGCATGGTCCAAGTGGCTTCTGTCAAAGTGCTGCACTCCATGTGATTTACATGGAGCTGAAGCATTCCACACACTCTAAACAATGAGCTAATCTTTTAAAAGCTTTCACTTTTTAAGTACTAAACACGTTCTCAGCAGTTTGCAGATTTTTTTACAAATGTGTGTTTGTATGTTGTTTGAAAAAGCAGTGAAGTTTGTTTCTGAAATGGCTTTCCACTAGTATCAGCACAGACCACTACAGCATCTGTGCATGGCACATCTTATAGGGGGTGCATGTTTTCCAATTTTGTGTGTGTGTTTCTCTTATGTAGTATTTTCTTGGTGGAAAGTTACATGTTCACTAACGTTGATTTCATTGTCTTTCTGTCCTGCAGGACTTGCACACCATCTACAGCCACCTCTACCACATGGACATCCTCTCTCACCTCAGGGAGCATCAGCTAAGGTGAGTCATTACTCTGGCTTTGATGTGCCACTATTAAAGGGCACGTGTGTCAGGGGGATCTATTGTCAGGAATGGAATATAATATCCATAATTATGTTTTCATTAGTGTATGATCAGCAGAAACTAAGAATTGTTGAACAGACAAACCAAACACCGGCTCTCGAGAGGGCCTTTTGCGTTTTTTCCAAGGGGCACCCTCCGGAGCCGAGCAGTAAAGCCAATGGCAAAGTGCCAACAACTGAAAACATCGTCATCAACAGTCTCTTGAGGTTGGCTCCAGAGGGAGTCAATGTCCATTGACCCAGGTGTTGAAATGCCCAACTTTACAGCTGTAATAAGCATATTTACAGCCTGTTAAACATTATAAAGGGTGTGGCCGCTTGAGGGGACAGGTGTCAACTGTCAGTGGCAGCTTAAATTTGGTGGCACGAATGCACCTAAAGGCCACCGTATAGGTTCTTCTACACGCTTGGAAAGCAATCTGCAACCTCGGAGCTAGATGTCACAAAATCCTCCACACTGTTGCTTAAATGAGGTGTCAATCGCAGTATCGGTTAACCAAAGTAAATGTAGATGAGCCTTAAGGCCTACTCTCTGCACAAATTGTTATATGTGGCACACCCTATCCCAACAGGTTTAAGAGTGCTTAGAATTTTTTGCCTCAGGTTGCTTTCCCCCCCGCCGGCTTTATCATTCAAAGGACGTTCAGGTGTCTTTTAGACATTCGCACACTCATACCAAGCATGTTTGAAATGTTCTTCCTTTAGTCTGGAATGTTTTAAATTGCTAGTTCGGTTCAGTTGAGCATGTGACAACAATGACATTTGAACAGGAGTCCAGAATGGAGAGTTTTAGGGACATTTACACACTAATATAAATATCCAATAGACAGCTGTTGGTAAATGAATGATACAAACCAAACCTAGCAAGACGCAGTACTTATACATTTGACTTGTGCTTACAAACCGTAGTTCTCATGTCATTGGGTTCAATCGACTAAAGATGCAGCAAGACTCGAGACTAAATAAATTGCAGGTTGTGCTGCAGCCAGAAATTTGGAGCTGACAGTAAGGATGTTTCCTAAAATGGAAGAGCTTGCTGCTTTTTTTGAGCAGCGGTATGGGATGGGTATGGGATGGATATGTGATGGGTCGTTAGAGGTAGAAATGTACTCGGGATGTGTGTGGTGAGAAAAAGTGAACGTCTTTGTCTTTCTGTCTCAGGTCGATGTGTACCTCGGCCAGGTATGAGAGACATGAGGCTAACCACATCCTGTTCTAGTAAGTACAAGCTCTCACACTGAGCAGGAAGTGCTCTGCTATGTTTTGCCGCACTCACTTACTCTCTCTTTATATTCAAATATCTGCTGAGGAAAGCTTGTTCTATTCAAATAGTTGTTTTGTATATTTGTATAACCAGTATTTACCCAGTTGAAGTTTCACATTTCACATTCACAGAATCGGTAACGTTAACAGCTTCGTAGCGGCCAAGAATAACAACACTGTGTCAGTTTTGGCCACTAAGCAGCTGCTATAGAGAACATGATACCCTGTGCAGGGGCATATTCAAACTCTATAGGATCAAGAGCTGGTTGTCTTCAAACAATGTTAGTGCTTCTCTCTCAACACCGTTTCTCAATCCTTAAAAATAAAATGATCTGGGAACTGTATTTTTTTTTAGCAAACATTATTCAAACTGAAATAAATAGTGCATTTGTGCCCATGTTTATGCTAATGAGGCAACAGATGAGTCTTTGGACAACAATGGGAGCTCTATGGACTTTTTAGTAGGAACAATTCATTGTTGTTTTCGGTCTTTTAAATGAGATTTGTTGACAATAATACAAAAAATATAGAATATCACCAGATTCATCCTTTAAAGTGGCCTGAAACGTGCGGTTATCCTGAACCTTTTGTTAAACCTGGTGACATCTACTCTGCGTAAAGGAAACAACTGTCCAGTAAAACTCCTCCAGTCTTCATCTGGAGGAGTTTTACTGAGGCCCACTCCAGGTTTGAGATACCGTTGTCTGGATGATACATTGATCATGTCGACAGATCCACTGATAGCCTGTCTGTGAGGGTGTCCGAATAAATGGATGCTGAGATGGATGAGGTAGATTATAAAAATAAGTCATTTTAGCATCATGTAACATGTGGACTGGGAGGAAAAGTAGTCAAGGGGAAGGCGTAGTGGAAGGAGAGAAGAGGAACGAGAGGCTTTGAATAGGGAACAGGGTGCTGAAAAGAGCAGAGGGTAGGGAGGAAGAGGCTGCAAAATGTTGTAAGGAGGTATTTTAAAATGAAGACATGAGAGGAGAGGACTGCAGAGGAGGAGAGAAAACAAGAAGTGAATTTGTGAACGAGAGAGAAGGGACGAAAGGAAAGCAATGAGGGAGGCGTGACAAGAAAATGAAACGAGCGGAGAAATGAGGAATGCGAAGCAACGTTGAAGAGAGATGAAGGCAGCCGGGGATGTGGAGGAAGTGTGAGACATGGAGGATGGACAGAGACTGATGAAAGGATGAGAGAGGAGGTCCACATACTCTTGATGTATTATCATGCCCACTGGAATCACATTAGACACCTCATGGATTCATTTATTATCAAATAAACACAGAAAATCACCCTCTCCACACACCCTGCTTTGTTCTGGGTTAAGGTGCATGTCCAATTAGTAAGCTGTTACACACACACACACACACACACACACACACACACACACACACACACACACACACACACACACACATAAAGATGGAAGACTGAATGAATGATGCACACACTAGTCGCACTACAACTAACTGTTATTCTCCACTTTGTGTAATTTGTCAATCATAATAATAATTGGAAAATAGTGAAAGAATTTGCAGCACTAAATGTTTCAAAAGTTGAAAAGATTGATGAACAAAGCCCCTTTTGTGATGACATCGTTTATTTCCTTAAAATTAAAATTCCTAATTGGTAGTTTTCCATAGCTGTCAAACTGTGTCCCCTTGTACGTGATGCTTTCTATCCAAATCTGTTAGTACACATCCATCACACAGAAAAGCCACCGTTAACATTACATCTTTCCATAAGGTGTTGCTCTGCCCACGAAGCTGCATCTCATATCTCCACTCTTCAAACACTCCTAATTGCTCAGTCTATGTCCCCAGTCTCTGTATTCATACTCATAACCACAGTCACAGAAGCAGTGTGTTCTCCCCGGACTGACTTCTTCATGTATGATTGCTTCTTTGCTTGCTGCTGACTCACCCAGCTTAATTAGGAAGTGAATTAGTCTGACGTTTGGGGTTAATACATAAAATGTTTTCATGAAAATAGCATGGGTTGTTATAAAGCCCACGTTTTGCATTCGTTTAATTTCAGATAAAAGAATACCATGTTGCAGCTGCTGCGAATTACGGACACAGATAACGTGACTCTTTGAGCATGGTTTATTCCACTCCTTTTAGCGTGACTGCCTATCTTTTATGGATTCTCTCTAACTTGCAGTGATGGCACATTATATCATGGCTCTATAGTGCTCGGCATGCCAAGAATACATTTATTCTAATGCAAAATGCAGCACATGGGATTCATAGCTCGCGTGTGCACTTTATATTTTCTTTCAGACTTCTGTGTCTTCAGTTCTCCTTACATATATCTTTCAAAGCTTTGGGAAATAAGTCACACAAGAACCGCTCCTTCTAGCCAAGTCAGCCTTACGTGTGTGGATACCAACGATGAATAGAACAGCCCTCAGTGTATAACTTTAAATAACCAAGTCATAAACGCTACAAATGGTGACCCCTGACGTGAGGATGCAGCAGAGGTGATGAAACACAAACTTTAACTTCAGGAAACTTTGAAACTCTATACTATATAACTATACATGGCTGATGACACATTATTACCTCCGCAAGGACGATGTACCATGGGCCCTTTAAAAAAAACCATACATTTTTAAAGCCGATCTGAATCACGGGGCAGAAACGCGCATTATGTTTCACTTTAGTTAGCGTTGCAAGAAAGAGCATTGGTGCTGCGTTCATGTGGTGTGGGAATAATCAGAAAAATTAGTTCCCAACTGGGAAAAATCTAATGAACGCCCCCTGCAGTTGGAATAACAACTTTGAAACTGCTATTAACGTGTTATTTAACGCTCTGAGCAATAAAATACAACTTTTTAGCGTCCGTGTTGTTTTCACTTTACGACTTAAAGCTCATGAACGCACCCAAATAAGAAGCATGACTCTGGAAATGAGACCATCTGAGGAGCATGTGAATAGTTCTTCTTTGATTATTACATTACATTGTGAGGTTCTAAGAAGCACAAACCACCGCAGTGTTTCACACCTGTATGTTCTTTCTCTCTGTTCCAGCCCAGACAGCATCGCTACCAGTTGGTACATCCTGCTCTCTGGATCAGTCTTCGTCAAGGAACACATGTACCTGGTGAGGTGTTGGTATGTAACAATCACACACACACACACACACACACACACACACACACACACACATATATAGAAAATGAAAGAACAACATCATAGTGGGGTGAAAAAAGAAGGTGTTATATTTAGTGAGAGGAGTTGGGAGTACGTGTGTTTGTGTGTTCATCTGTAACATGAAAAGGGAGACGGCATGTCGCAGAGCTGTAAGCAACGTATGAACAGGTTTTACTGACATGTAGAGGAATGGTGTGTATATACATACACACTCACACTTGTACATAAGTGCCACGTTAAGCTACATAGAAGATATTGCTACTCTGACATGTTGTTTTGCTCAAAATGAGGCAAATGTGGTAGTATACCATAAAATAGGAGCTAGTGAACCTTGACCTATTTGTTTTTAAGAGAAAATCGAATCTGGGTAAATATGTGAACTCATCTTTATTCTGGCTGAGACGTCAATACATTTGTGATGTATTGATTTTGTTTGCTAAATTAAACAACACGATTTAGTGTCGTCAAACGGGACCTTTTAATTAAAACAATTTTACAGAAAGATAAGCCAAGCAGTTTTATCATTTGACAATAAGTGGGGGAAAGTTTAAAATGTGTTGCAGGTGCATTTAGTGGAGCCATATCATATGAAATATCAGGTCCCTCTCGACTGCCTGAAGAATACCTCAGACAGAGATGGTGCACCTGTTTAAACAATGGAGTCGATTGTAATACGGAAAGCTGTGACAGAAGTTGCTCGAGGTCGCCACTTCGCCGCTCCTTGTTTACCTTTCCTCCAATGTTGTTGTTGTTGTTGTTGTTGTTGAACTAAAAGAAAAGCAACACGTGTCAAAAACAGAAAGGAGGGTGCAGTCACCTTTTCAGTAATGTCTAAATTAAAAACGTATGACCCTCGGACCCTCAGAGCTTCACCTACAGAAGGCTGTTGATCATGGATTGAGAATGATGGCTGAAGTACGCTCCCACACACCAGCGCACACTCGTATTAGGTTTTCCTTTCATTTGAATTTCTTGAAAAGGAAGCAGCTTTCAGTGAGTTGTATCAAAAGTTCTTTGGGAGGGAAAGTCGTGGAAAACTATAGATGACTTTACAGGAAGGCTGTATACGAATAATTAATTAAATTCTTCACTAGTTTCACACAGCTGCTGCTTTAGTTGATGGCTTTCATCTGGTTTTCTGCAGTGGAAATCCTTGTCACGTGTTTTGGGTCATAATGTGGCACCAACTGCAGCAGAAAGATCTATGTACCTTCAGATCAAGGGAGCGAGCGACTGCAAAGTTATTAATGCTCAGATGTTGACCCGCTCTCCAGCATGTCTACTATAACACCGTAGTAGTGCTGCCATACTGCCCCCCCTCTGGAGCCACGTTTATCTGCAGGAGCTCTCAGGTGAATTTTGCTGCTTTGGGCTTTTGTTTTGAAATGACTTCTGAGAGTTCCCTCTTAACGAAGCCAATGTTCAATTAACCATTTAGTAAGGTAAAAACAAAGTGTGTGTGTGTATGTGTGTATGTGTGTGTGAAAGAGACAGAGACAGAGTGAGGTGGGTGACCTGCAAAGGACTGGAGGGTATGTATGCGTGTGCCTGTGTGTTGCAGTACACAGGGGGTGTAGGGGGGGGTTTGGAAAGGGTCAGTGTGTGTGTGTGTGTGTGTGTGGAATGTGGAACCCCTGGCAGAACAGTGGCTGGCCATGTGTTCCTGAGCTGCCTGCCTGGAGCCCAGAAGCACATCCAGGCAGGAAATGAGCGGGCTATACACACACCTCCCTGGAGCCGACAGACATACAGAACAGAGTAGAGTGGGAGGGAACACACACACACACACACACACACACACACACACACACACACACACACACACACACACACACACACACACACACACACACACACACACACTCCTCCCTTAGTTAAAGACAAACTAAAAGGCTTGACAGTCACCTACTTCTGCTCCCTGAGGAAACTTTTGTCTCGTTCACACTCTGGAATATAAACTCAAATCTAAACCTGGATTACTGGAACATTGTTCTCCTCTCTCTCCTACTTGTGGATAATATGCTGGATATCATTTCACTTACAAGGAATCCAAAGAAGCGGACCCCCAAAATCCCTGTTTGTGGTTAGTGATCTTAAAGCTGTTGTTTCTGTCATTTACATATTGTTTTGTCCAGAGACCGATGCTGTAATGCAATAAGTGATTGCGGCGCTAATTCAGTTGAGGTTTTTCAAAACTCCCTCTCTCTTTCTCGGCACATTCTTCCACCCAGCGGGCTCCATTTCCTGCCTGCCATCGTTTTAACCAACTGGAGAGCCAGGAATCCCCCACGGCGCTGTGGCAGGATGGCTTTCCACCACTGGGTCCCACCGCTCTGACAAACACACAGCTAACTCCTGTGTGTTGTCCTTTTTTTAATCCAAACTGATCTAACATAAAGAAATAAACAAAACATGTTGACGTGAACTAGGCTCAAATGTTTGTGCTGCCATGTTTTAGTTGAGGGCTGTTTGTAAATGATTAATGATTGAATGTGCAGTGAAACAGTGAGAGAAAGAGGAAATGGACACAAACCCACAACATCAGAAGCACATGATATATGTTAGACCAAAACAAGTCAGTATGTTACTGATGTTATTTCAGCGTGTCGGAACAATCAGTCACTTTATATCAGTGCATTTACCACAAAGTAGTTTGAAACTTGATTTCCTTGAAGCACCACGAGTAAAACATTGTTCCACCCGGCTCACGTCTACATGTTCTACATCAGATTACAGCAAAAGAATAATTGAATGATCTACAGTTGTGTTGAATGAATGTATGTTCAGTCGAGTGTGAATAGTTATCTCTCTCTAAGCTCCGGGATACTTTAACTCACAGTTCAGCAGCAGATGTCGGTGGTGCTCTGATTTGCTGAGGTTTGAATCGGGGCCCTTAACTGATGACCCTATTGTTTTGCAAATGAATCGCAATGTTTCTGAATGACCCACTTCGTCATTCCTTTGAGTCTGTCTGGCAGGTCTGTGTGTGTGTGTGTGTGTGTGTGTGTGTGTGTGTGTATGTGTCTGTGTGTCTGTGTATAGTGTTGAATGCTGGCCAGCTCTCCAGTCTTCTTTAATGATTGTGTGAGTCAGAGTGGTCAGTGACAGTAAAACTGAGAAGGGGAACACCCGGACTGAGACGTAGAATTGTGTGTGTGTGTGTGTGTGTGTGTGTGTGTGTGTGACTGTGTTAGAGTGTGGTCTGCGTTTTTCTTTCTTTACCTATAGGTCATCATTACCATGGCGACATGGATGCCAAATAGGTCCCAAATTTCTGTATGGGTTTGATTTGACTCAAATAACACTCTCAGATTGCTCGCTACATATTGTGCAGCATCACAGCGCTCGCCATTTTGGAAGTGAAGTTTTTACTGTTGTCTAAAACAAAGAGTTTAGAGCAAGTAGACGGACTACGGCCTCTCGTTCAGTTGGATTACTTTGTAACGCAAGCGCTCTGTTTCTACTGTTTACCTTGGAATCATCACGCCGACAGATAGAATAATTGCCTCCATGATGACCCCTTGTATTGTATTCAAACATGTGGATTTGTTACTCAAATTGGACCTCTGGGATTGTATTTAATATTATCTAAAACCTAATTATGCTATAATGTGCAAACTCAGAATTAAATATTTGTTGCCAAATCCCAAGACTATTTATATGAACTATTTTATTCTCATATTGTTTTATTTGATCAGTATTACTGTTTGTCACATCTCTGGCTGTTCCAGGTTTGTGTGTGTGTGTGTGTGTGTGTGTGTGTGTGTGTGTGTGTGTGTGTGTGTGTGTGTGTGTGTGTGTGTGTGTGTGTGTGTGTGTGTGTGTGTGTGTGTGTGTGTGTGTGTGTGTGTGTGTGTGTGTGTGTGTGTGTGTGTGTGTGTGTGTGGCCTTAGATTCTGTGCCGGCTGTCATGGTTTATTGCCCCGGGCACTGCAGCTGTCACCGGACCGGGGCTGAACCTGTTCTCCCCTCTGCCAACAACTTGTTTCTGCAGGGAAAGAGGCGAGAGAAATCATCACCTGCTGAAATCCGGCAGAGGCAAAGCTTCAGTGCATTCCAAGGAAACATGACTTATTTGAGAAGAAAACAAACCCCCACATCATAGCTCATCCAACAAAATGTTGCTGTGAGAGCAGTAGATCACTTAAAGGTCCAAGACGTAATTATTCCAGTGATTTCAAATAATCATCAACAATCTTGGTGTGCATGCAACATGTTTTGCTCCAGTAAAGAGTAACTACTAAAGAACTGGAGTGCAGTGGAGAATATACTGTATGGAGTAACTCTTTCTTTGTGCAGGAGTAAATACACTCACACTGAAGCCATGATTCACGGTCAAGACGTTTATCAGACTAAGAAAATAGAGTTAGCTTTAAAGGTTTTCCGCTGCGAGACACCAGCTGATGCATACGATCTCAATTCAATTCAGAGTTGACTCAAGTTGGTTGATTACTCTACTTTTGGGGGAATGTAGTAGGTCAGAGAGAGTTGAGTCCACACACACATACTGTACATACAGTAGGCATACAAGTCTGCAAACTCCAGTTCTCCTCCTGCTCCTTTATCAATAGCAATCTCAAAATGCATTTCTCTTTTGTTTGTCTCACACAACCTGTCTCACCACACACACACACACACACACACACACACACACACGCACACACACACACACACAGAGTGAGGAGACAGGCTTGGCAGGCTTTGTGCTGCGCTGACAGGGACCATGCGTCTCGCCTCAGTGAAGTGTGGAGAGATCTGTCAGAGTCGGGCTGACCTCCAGGCTAAGGGCTCTGAGAGAACTCTGAGCCCAGCAGACTGCACTCCTCCCTGGGAACTCTTAAATCCACGCCTGGGTGTTCATGTTCTTGTGGGAGCAGTTGTATATATTCATTCACTTACTAGGCTTTGTGGTGCAGAGCCTTATGCTTTTATTTTTTTTTATCAAACCAGTTCTGAATATTAAAAGAAACTTGACATTTATTTCTCAAAGATTAACAAAGAGCACAACATTCCTGAGGCGTGAAACAATTTATGGAATCTTAACTGGTTGATTTGGTCTTGTTGTCCATGTGTTGGCAAGCATCTTCCACACTGAAGTGTCATCGACACATGACAGTAATCCCCTCGCAGCTCTAGGAATGCTTTCTGCAGCTGACACTGACCTCAATTCAGGAAGGTGGGCAAAAGCAGGGGGGGGGGGGGGGGGGGGCTGTAATATAGGACTTAATGAATTGATGCAAATACAAACATATTGGCAACATAAACAAGCTGACAGCGTAAATATTGTGTTGCAACTCCCAAACTAATTGTCTTCTGTCCTTGTCAATGCTGAATAGTATAGAAATAGGAAAGTACAAAGAGATAATGGCTTTTACTGTCCCCGGATTCACCTGACCAGTGCATTTTATAAAAAAAAACAATGAAGTGTTTTATATTTTGTACATTTCGTGAATAATTTAGTTTCCTGTAGAAAACCTGACAATGTGTTGCCAAAAGAGCAGAACAGCTGTATCAGCAGGGATGAATGCTCTAATGTGAACCGCTGTTTCACCTCATTCTGGGAATTTTGAGACATAAGTGCATGTGTCAAATAAATCCACTTGCAGCTGATTGGGATGAGAACGGTTCCCAGCAACATTATCGTCGTAGTCTTCAACTCCAGCCGCTGTAGATATCACTCCTCCCCTTAGAAGAAATTAGTGTCACACACCAAAGCTCTGAGAAAGTTTTCTATCAAATCTGTCAGTCTGAAAAATAACGACTCATCTAATTCAGAAGTGTGTAAAGAGAGGCCTTTTATCACTTTTACGACAGGCTTTCATCTGAGATTAAAGTTTTGCATCTTTTTTTTATTTTGTTTTTGGGCGCAGAGAAGAGGAAGTGGCCAACAGTGAGAAGAGAAAGAAAGGATAAAAGGGGATAGTGATGAGGGGAAGAACACAGCAAAGCAGAGAATAAAATGCAAACGGGAGAGTGAAGTTAAGAAGGACGTGGGAGAAGGAAGCCCAACAGGAAGGAGAAGACAAATAAAGGAAAGTGAACAGAGTGGGAGAGATGGAGGTGGAAGGGGTCAACAGAAAAAGTGGAAAACAAAAATAGCTGAAAGGAGAGGAAATAGTTAGAAATAGCATTGGATGGAAAAAGAAGGGACGCGTTCAGAGGAAGTATTGTTTGGGAGGCTGGTGGATGTGAAAAGCAAAGAGAAAAGATACGAAGGAAGGAGCAGAGAAAGCAAGAAGCTGGGAACCAGAGGTACGAGGGAGACACGGTGTGAGAACGTAACCAGAGAGGAGATGTGAGAGGGAGAGTTGGCTCTCTCTCAGCTCAGCACGCTTCCATAATTAAAACCAGCCGCTCCTCTTGGTTCTTAAACAATGCTGAGTCGCCACTTTTAGCATGCCAAAGGGAGCGAGACATGTTCACAGGCCAGTCTGTTCTCAGGGATCACCGCACACGGTGATTGAGCTGCTCAGACGGGGTATCTCTCACACACTCACACACTTAGTACATGGAGACATGCATAATTACAGTATGCATTAACACAGACACTCGCAGTGGGAGGCCATTTTCAAAGATGTGCGAAGAGATGTCTCGAAATACAAACGCATCGTAAAACACTTTTTTTTTTTTACATGCGGAGAATACTGGAGTGTTTGTTGCATCACATAGTGCAGTGTGCAAGTAGGTTATGATGCGGTCACCCCGGAGCAGAAACAGTCAATTCATTGATTAGTCGACTGTCAGAGAAATCATTTTGCCGATATATTAATCATTAATGTCATGTTCCAGCTTCTCAAATGTCAGAATTTGCAGAGTTTCTTTGTCATCTATGATAATAAAATCAATGTCTTTGGGTTACAGGCGGTTGTGTTGCACCTTGTGGCTTCATAAAAATGTGGCGGGCATTTTTCTTAAAAGGTTAACTGATAATTAAAACATTTATTAGTTGCAGCACAACCCAGTGTGTGTGTGTGTGCGTGTGCGTGTGTGTGTGTGTGTGTGTGTTTGGCACACAAACGGTAAATGTCTTTTTGAGGTTTGAAAATATCATTATAAATCTTCACGTGACGAGTATACAGCGGGCTGGCCCACATGGTCTCACCGCGGCATCAGCTGCTCACCCTCCTGCTTGTCAGAGGACAGAACTAGACGACTGGGGCTAAACCTGAGAGGCCTGCGCACACAGACTCGCATTGTGCAGAAACTATTAGCTGGCAACACAATGTGCTGCAACACAGCATTTGCATGATCCATTTCAAGCTGCTGACTGTAGGAACTGTTATAAAGGTATAAGTTCCCGTTCAAAGTTGGCGTTCAAAGCACCGATTGTGTTATTAGGAGTCTGCAGACTGTACAGTTATGTTATAAGGCTTATCGATCCACACATCTTTCAGTGGTTAGGCCTTCACCACAAACTGTTGGTTCAACTGCAAAGCCACGTCACAGGCCGATACATGTTGGCAGCTAACTCGTGCATCGTTGTCTCTCTGACCTGTTGAGAATTAGATTCATTAATTGAGATAAAAGTTCACTAAAACTGCTTTAATAATGTCCTAAAATACTGGAGGCAATGCTCTTTTGAAAGATTAAACATGTGCTTTCAAATGTTGATTGGCTGGACTTGAACTGAGTTTTACACCATCATCACTTTAGTACACGTGTCACTTGCTGCAATAGCCAAATGTTTAATATCACACGTGTGGGAAAGGAAGTGGCCACAACCTAACAGCCAGGAAGTCTTTACTAAATGTTGATGTCTAAATGTAGCGCTAATCCTCTAGTTTATATTAGTTCCATGTACACACATACTACACCAAACAGATGCTACCACGTCTCGTATGTATTAACACGTACAGTATCTACGTTTAATCCGAGGATTCGATGGCGTGTAAAGCTCGCGTTCCTCTGTGGGCGTGCGGGTGTGATCGACTGCATCTGTTGCTGCCGTCGGTGTGTGAGAATTGTCTCATCTTTGCCTTTTTGGTTTGTTTCTGTTTTAACATTTATTTTGTGTGTGTGCTCTCTGTACAGTTTTGGCAAGCAGCTGGGGGGCAGACGAGGCTGTGAATGCATCACTTTGGAGCCGTCAGAAATGATTGTGGTGAGTAGAGACGCTGCCTCTCTCCCTCTTTTAGACCCTTTGTCTCTCTCCCAAGCACCTCCCTGTGCAGCCTCCCACCTCTCCCATCTCTTTGATATCATTCCTGTTTTTCCATCGTTATTTGATGTCTGTTATCACCTTTTGTCTTGTTCGTCCCCTTTCTTTCATCTCCCTTCTTCTTCCTCTCCGTCTGCCCCATCTCTGCTCTTTCCTTCTGTGCCCTCCCCCTTTTTCTATATGCGCTGTAGCTCTTTTTAGCCATTAAAAGATAAAAAAGTACGTATTATGTGTACAAGTCCAGGCAATCTAAATACTTAAATGGAATTAAACCTATAATATATGTGTGTGTGTACTGGCCCCAATTATGATGAGATTTTGTTTAAAATTTGGGTTTCGAATTATGCTGTTTATGAATTATGTTTCATATCCACATGGTTTCAGCAAAATCCACAACCACCAGCTGTAACAGATTGTTGCATTATGGGTTTTTTTTTTGGAGCTTATATGTTACTAGGCTTCCTCAGAAAAGGGGATCTGAGTTTATCCTGCAGGATCTGAACACGTTTCGTTTCTACTCTTCTAGAAACAGAAACTCTTCTTCTAGTTTTCACCGAGTACACAGATCACCAACACAGTCTGAACACCTGCATAACAATTACTGCTAGAACTTTTGCTTCAATTTGGGAGATGATACGAAACTCTTTCCTCCTACGTTTATCATGCCACGTTTTGCATTATGCAAATGTAGCATGTTTTTTATCTGCCTCCACAATGTCGCAGTGCTTACAAAAGTCCCCGTCTCCTGTTCTCCTATCTTCCCTCTCCCGAGTCTCCGTGTCTGAGGGACTAGAGGGATCAGACGGGATAGGCAGTTAAGTTTTACACATAAAGCAGCAGGTAGCACCAGTTCCACTCATGTTATTGAATTGGAACAGATTTGACCTTGTGGCTTCTTGAACTTGTCCATTATCTTTGACCTTTAACAGTGAGGTCAAACTCTCAGACATTACAGGAAGTCCCCAGAAGGTGTTTGTACAGATGTCTTTTTCAAGAAACCATCATCTGAGATGTCTCTAGTTATGAGTATACGGACTTATATAACTGTTATTACTGTAGGCAGGGGAACAATGATCAAACCTTATCATCCTGAGACAGATACTCTCACTTTAAACTGAGGCAATAATGTGCAAGAATGAATGTGAGTTTTACCTCTCTGTCGCATCTCATTGTAACACAATAATGATTCAACCTGTTTCCCGCTGACAGTAGTGCTTCAGGCACTTCTTCACTGAGAAAACCCCCCTGTTTTACATGAAGTCATGCTTTCCCCTTTACAGCTGAAACTAAGAAAACATGGGTAATTGTAGAAACGTTTTGCACCACTGATTTTGTTAATCAGCTGAAGCGTTCAGGTTTAGTTGACAGCCAAAACAGAAAATACCCTTTTAGTAAACATTACAATAAATGTCAGCGCTTGCTTACTCAGTGAGTGAATACCATACTGAAGTTGTAGCAGCCTTGAGGCTTGTGTTTGACCAGTCGGCGGCGTTCAAGGCAGCAAACTCCACCCAATAGTTCCAGGGACATCAGAACATACATTTCCTGGAAGGTTCCCGCAATGAGGAAGTGTTTTAATAGTGAGGTGCCCTTTCATCAAGGCACTTAATGCTAAACTACCCCTGTGGGTCCATTCAGAGGCGATTGCGACAGTAAAAGGGGAGTGGTGGCACTGATGATCTCCCAGGTGTGATTAAAGAGATTCTGTGTGAATGTGAAGTTTGGTATCGCAGGAAAATAAGCCAGTGGACTCGGCTGCCCGGGTAATAATGAATAGAACGAATTTGAATATAAAGAAAGACGAGTTTGTGGCTGAGAGAATGGATTTGAAATGATCGTCCCTGGGTTTGTATTAAACCATCCACTGTGCGTGTCGTCCTGGAAGAGTAGAGAGAGATGTTGCTGGTGATGGAGCGGGGGGGAGGAGGAGGAGGAGGAGGAGGAGAGGAGGGAAAGTGGATCAGCTGATCAGAGCCTAAAGGAGAACATTCTGTGTTTTTCTGAGTCTGGGTCTACACACATGGGCATGTCTGTTTTCAAGTACCGTAATTTTCGGACTATAAACCGCACCTGACTATAAGCCGCAGACGCTAAATTGACTAATTTGTACATATATAAGCCGCACTGGGCTATAAGCCGCAGACGCTAAATTGACTGATGTGTATGTAGCCGGTCTGTAGCTGACACCACGATCGACTCTGCGTTGTGTTGTGTAGAACCAGGAAATAACGATGGAGAACTTCTGCCTGTTCAATCAGCATTTATTGTCTCTGACCGTTGGTGTTTTCCTTAATTTGTCCATAAATTACCGTTGAAACAGAAGAAACACATGGAAGTCATCATCATACGGTAACTCCACAGTCGGGGTTTTTGGACATGCACCCCTCTCTTCAGCGTATCCTTCTTTCCGTCTCCCGAAAAAGTGGCGCGAACTCCCAGAAAGTGCCGGTTTCAGGAGTATCCGGTTTCAGGAGTATCAACATAAAAGCATATTTAACAAAATAAGACTCCTCGAAATAAATATATATATTTCCATAATGAGGGTGTCTCACACACTGCCTCGCTCTCGTAATGTCCGTCTGTCTCTCGTACCACTCGCTACTTTTGCGCGCTCTTTCCCTGCATCCGGTGGACTGTAACCTGTAAAATCCATAGATTTAGGAATTCCCCTAGTGGCCGTTAGCTGTAAAAATCCATAGATAAGCCGCACTGTTATATAAGCCGCAGGGTCGCAAAATGGGGAAAAAGTCGCGGCTTATAGTCCGGAAATTACGGTATTTGCATTTCTGTCTGAGAACCAGGAAATGAGATTATGTAGAGGCTGTTGTTGTTGTTAATATCCAACCATAGCCTTGTCTTGTCCAGCTTTTAATGGCCTGTGGTGCAGCAGAGCAGGGTGGGTGTTTGGATCTGGAGTATCAGGAAAAAAGTATAATACACTAAATAGGGGGCCAGAGCCATAAACATGTTTATTGATTTATTGTAGGCTTTCACAAACAAGGAAATTGCATTGATGTTGTCGTGCATATACAAGGTAACAATACAGCTAAGATATTCTATCGCATAAAGAGCTGTACAGGGATTTAAAACAAAGAGAATGAAAGTGTAGATGTTCCCAGTATAAAGAGACGGGTGGAGATACACAGACAGAACTACGTTAAATGTGTCATCTGAAGAGTTTGAACAGATGCGCAAGAGTAATACTGATAATAATACAGAATAAAAGGGTGTACAAAGGCCAAATCAGTGTGAAAACCCTGTGATTATTACACTGCTGGGCCAGTTCCGCCGTGAGGCTTCGACAGCACATATCTGCTGAAGACTAATGTGAGATGTTGTACAACACTACAAGATAACAGTTGTTTTATCTTTGTGAGGATTGTTTAATGCCTGAGTCTATCACCAACATGTAAGTCAAGCCAATCTCAGGTCAAGAGATTCACTTTTATGTTCATGTTCTTCCTTTTCCAGGCTTAAGAGAGATGTCACTATGTTGCAAGCAGATCATCATCATCGGGTATCAGTCTTCAACACGAACATAAAATAAAGCCAAGTCCCGTTTTGTTTTTGTTTTTGCCAGATGTTAAACGCAGCTGCCAAACTTATTCCCAGTGAATCAAAGCTTTTGCATTTGCTGTCAGTTGAGTCTTTCCTGGGAAAATCCTTCTGACGCACGGTAGTTGATGCGTGTTAGCTTTCAGCCAGCAGCGGCTTGTTTGGAATAAATAGTGGGGGGAAAAACGGGGTAGTCAGCTCGAATGGTAATAGTTGAACAGACAAAGAAAGAAGTGGTAAAAATGACAAGGAACACAAATAAACATGAACACACACACACACACACACACATACACACACTTCCAGATTAGTGCATAAACACACAAGAGTAGAGGGACTGTGGTCTAGTCACACTGCATTGCAGTCAATCAGCTAATTAAGGCCATGGGAATAGTAGAGGGAGTGTAATTTGTGGCTATCGTCATGAATCTGGTCACAGGATGGACAGTGGTGACATTCACAGACTGACAGGGCGGGGTTGTTTGAGTCTGTGTGTGTGTATTTGTGTGTGTGGTGGGAATTAAAACAAGTAAGTAGTGGGAAGAGGGGAGTAAGAAATTAATGAATAGAGTAAAACAAAAAGTTAGCTAGGGGGGGGGGGATGCATCCTGGCACGCAAACCATCAGATACACAGAGAGGAATCTAAACTGACTGATGAGTAGATTGGAAGTTAGTCACACGCTTATTTAAATGGACAGAGGAAACAGGAAATATGGTCACATTATGGCTGTGACTGTCAGTCAGAAACAGAAAGGCAAGACTTCTCAATGGCTGACAGTACTCTGCTGGGGGGGGGGGGGGGGTATTCAGTCAAGCAGCCAGAGAGCTCATACACAGTGACACAGAAAGATGGTTAAATGGTAACAGGATAGACATGAAAGTCTGGTACATTTCTAACCCCCCCCAAGAATTTCCTTTGCGTTACCTTCAGGCTGTCTGTCTCGTGAGGCTCATTAAAACAAGGCGAGATTACTTTTTTTGTCGTCAAAAGGGACACGTCGATACCAAGACTGGTCCCTTTTACAACTGTTATTTGGACTTTTATTGCTGAACTATCCCTCATGCAGCTGTTTCACAATCCATTCCAGCTAAACTACCCACAATGCAGTACTTATTCTGTATATTACAGCAGAAGTGCCTCACATAAGGTTGTTCCTCCGTCTTATTTCAACCCATGGCAGCTATCGAGTCCCATTTCAGCAGCGATCCCGTTAATTTCTCTCCTCTCGTGGCTTCTCAGACCGTCGAGACGCACTGACAGAAAGCTTGACAAACTGGAAGGCTGAACAAAAGGCAAGCGATACTCCGACCAGGCAAACAGAAACACAGAGCGCACGTGTTAAAAGGAGCCGAATTATCCAATCAATATTCTGGACAGGCAAGGATGAACTACTAAGCTTTAACAGCAGAACACGAACCCTTAAACATGACACGATAAGTAAGAAGAGGTTATGGGTAATGTAGGCGCCATGTTTTAACAAGGAATAGGAATGCGTGGTTCTGTCTTCGGTCTTTTAATTGTTTTTGAAAGATAACAATACATAAGAAAAGATCATAACCGGAAGGGTTAGAGTTGGAATATCTATTGAGCACAAAACTATTTTACAAACTATAAATCAAAAAACTTTCAACAAAACAAAACAAGTAAATATAAGACAAGTGAAATAAATAAATATTATAATTATATATAATTGAAGCAAAGCATGTCCTCTCTAGGTTGGGTAACATATTTAGAATTTCTTCACATATATCATCATTACTGACACGCTAAGGATTTAATGTTAACTTAACATTATGCAATGGAGAAAGAAAACTAATTCCTACCGCAACAACAGGCCGGCACAAGAAGCCGATGGGGAATGAATTGTATGGCCGGAATCTGTGCTGTTTTCTTCTGCCTGGGAGGATATTTGTGTATTTACGGTTTCCTGAAGGAAACTCTGGGCTCAGTGTATGCTCTGTGCGCGTGTCTCAGAGAGCGAGAGAGCGAGAGAGAGAGCGAGAGAGAGAGCGAAACAGAGAGAGAGAGCGAAACAGAGAGAGAGAGCGAAACAGAGAGAGCGAAACAGAGAGAGCGAAACACAGAGAGAGAGAGAGAGCGAAACAGGAGAGAGAGAGAGAGACACAGTGAGAGAGAGAGAGAAGAGAGAGAGAGAGCGAGAGACAGACAGACAGACAGACAGAGAGAGAGAGAGAGAGCGAGAGACAGACAGAGAGAGAGCAAGAGAGAGAGAGAGAGAGAGACAGACAGAGAGAGAGACAGACAGAGAGAGAGAGAGAGCATGTGAGTAAGTCTGTCAGTATGCAACGTGTTGAGCAGCTGAACTCTGTCTTGAACTCTCCGCCTCTCAGAAGAGGAAAACTCTCGCTGAAGACAAAAATAGTTATTTCTTGTCATTGTCAATCCATTTGTTTGTTCATTTATTTTGGTTGTTGCGTTTCTTTATTCGTGGACGCTCGTCTCAGAGGATGTAATGTTGCGGGATCCCTCAGGATTTTGGACCTTTTTGAAAGATTTGGACTCAACACTTCCATTCATCTTTTGTCTCGAAGTGTTCCCCGGCTGTTTTTGTTTCTCCCCTCCCGTGGTATTTCCTGCTTTTATGTGTTGTTCTGATACTGTGCTTGCGTCCGGATGAGTGTGCTCCGCTGGCACCGGCTCTCTGCGCTCTGGAAGAACTGGATGTTCAACCAGGAGCCAGCAGAAGAGCAGATCTCAGAAGCTCCAGGGCATGAAGCAGAGCCACGGGGAGAGGGAGCGAACACACACAAGGATCACAACTTTCAGCAACTTAAGACCCAAAACTTGGATTATAACAACCAGAACTCGGAAATTACAAATCTGGACTCTGTTCCTGAGATCCAAAAGCCTGACCTACTAAAACGGAGATCCTCTGAGCCGTGCTCTCAGGTCTCAAACTGTGAGGATCAGTCCTCCCGGTGTCCTCACACACCTGAAGCTTGTGGATGCGAATCCCGTACAAGCTACTGTTCTGTGAAGGCTGTTGACTGTGTATTGCAGGTGGATAACGGCAGCGAGGGGGACGACGGTTTTCTGCAGAGAGAAGGATCCCAGCGGAGGTCCAGACGGCGCTTCAGGAGAGTCAACCCCAGGGGAGAGCGGGAACTCATCACAGACGGCCAAGAACCCTCCGGCTACAACACGGTAGGAGAAACACCGCTACACAATGACCAGCACTGCATGTTCATGCCTTTATAGTAGGAACGTAACCAAACACAATTACTCTTTATGTCCTTTAACATGTGATTGCTTTTACTGGATGGGTTTTATGTGTTATCAGTAATAAACTGTTTCTTAAAAGACATTCTCGGTGGAATTTAAATATCCCCAAGAGTCAGATTTTCTTAAAATAACTAACTCCAATTAGTGCTTTTCGTCTTAGCAGTGGCAGATGACACAAGTTGGAAAGTGTTTTTAGCTTCGACCAATCTGCTACTCCGGCGCCTTGATTCAGTTCCATCAAAGTTTTGTGTTTGATTTAAAATATGATGAAAAAGATTTAAAAGTACTGGTGGAAAAAGCGTTTTGACAGTTTATTTTGTTATTGCCCAGTAGTGTGTTTGTGTGTGTGTGTGTGTGTGTGTGTGTGTGTGTGTGTGTGTGTGTGTGTGTGTCTGTCTGTGTTGAGTTTCCCTCCTTCTAATGGAATCACTGGGGCCAGCCGTGTGTCAGTTACAGTTTTGACTAATCACTCGGAGCCATGCTTTGCCACACACAGTCACACACACACACACACACACACACACACACACACACAAGAGCTCATACAAGGCTCCCTTGGGTGTTACAAAGGGGCTTAATGGAGAGCTTTAAGTGTCCTCTGTCGACCCTTCGTGGCTCTGTAGTTTCTCTGTGATGAATCTACTTTTTAAAATGACAGTTCTTGCCTTCAGCATCGCCCCGATCCCACCACATTATTTTTTGTGACTGCATTTATTATGTAAAGGCTAACCACTCTGGTGTGCTAGCGCAGCACAAAGAAAGACGAAAAACAAGTGGAACTGGGTGATTATCCTGGAAACAGATAATTATATAAATCCTGCTTTTAATATGAGCAAGATTGGAAGGCACTGAAGTGGAGACATCTTAGCTCTATGACATGTATCTGAACTGAGTGGAGCCCTTGACATGCTCACTTTTCTTTTCTTAATATAGATAGAATATAGATTAGAATAATCAGATGCTAGTTTGTACCCATTTTACTATCACCACACACACACACACACACACACACACACAGTTTGCATACTCTCCCATTATGACTGTTTCTTTCTTTTCCCTTTTCATGTTTCTACTGATGTCTTTAGGATTATGTCAACAACCAGGTAGGACAAATGACAGAATGCTCCTTCCTTTCTTCTTGTTTTCTCATCTATCGGAGTGTTTCTGTTGATATGTCTGGCGTACGTGTGTGTTTTGTGTGTACATGAATGTGTATGTGAGTCACTTGTGGTACACCTGTTGTTTACACACAGGCAGTGTTGGGAAAAGCGGGTATATTTGAGGCTGCCACACACATGCACACCCTGCTGTCTACTGGCACTGTGGGTGGCAGATAGGAAGGGGGCTAACTGTGGAATAAACAGATGCATGCTGGGAACAACAACGGACTGGTTAACAAATGGAGGACGAGGTGCTTAGTTTTGACATTTAAACCTGACAGGACAGAGACAGGTTTGAGATGTCTCTCGACGGCTCCATTTTTAGCTTTTTTTCCCCCCCCAGAGATTTGTGCCAGAACATTATCCGCACATATCCCTGAAAGAGAAAATTATAAAAATGTGATTTCAGTAATTGACACCTAAACTATAACAGTAAAATGTACTGTGCAAAAAAAAAAAACGAAAACATTTTTTTTCTCAAATGGAGAAAATAAAAATCAACATACTATTGTAACACATACTTGCTAAGTGCCAGAGCTTTCTTTGCACCTTCCTACGGCGAAGAGAGGTGTACATTTGGGATTTTCCCAACTGTAATCCCTCGGCACTGAAATAGCCTTGTAGTAATAAATGCCTACATCGTATCATCCTTTGACTATAACTGTATGCATGTTATCAAGCTGACATGCATCTCAAAAATAATGATCAGAAATGACTGAAACATGCAGACTTTGAATCTTGAAGCGTGTTCGCTTAAATGCTTTTAGAAGTAATTCATTGATTGATCATGTGACCAGTGAAAGACATTCATTCAGACATGCAGTGAACATGCATTTAAAAAAAAAAATGCCTATTGATTTTGTACATATCATCTCAGCATCAGTATCTTGCAGGCCACCCATTCGTGATGATATAATGGTAATGGGTGGATGCTACACAGGCTACAAATGTATATTGTCATTGAGAACTGTTTTTCTGGCAGTGGATCAGAGAATGTTGTTTAGAGGCCTTATTGAACCATAATAACATCAGTAATCCATTATCACTGGTGTGCACCCGTGTCTGGAGTCTCTCCCTCTCCGTCCCTCCCTCTCTCTCTCTCGCTCTTAATTGCTCGCTGTGGAGTGAATGGAAGTTCCTGAAGCTATGAATTACAAAGAGTCTAGGAAGAAAAATGTAGAACCTCATTTATCTAGAGCAGAGAACAACGGACGTCTACCTCCAAAGGAGGCAGAGAAAGAAAAACTGAACAAGCTGTATGCTATGATTATATTTTATATTATTTATATTATATTATATTTATATATATATATATATATATATATATATATATATATATATATATATATATATATATATATATATATATATATATATATATATATATATATATATATATATATATATATATATATATATATATATATATATATATATACACATGCACAGAGAGAAAGTCACTTCATTAAGACTTCAGATGCCTCGCTGGGTTCCTGTGTTTCTCTCACTGGACCAGCCCAGATAGATAGATGAACCCTTCACCTCATTTACCTTGCAGGGGAAACATGCTCGAAGGGCTTTTACAGCCAGACTACTCCGACCCACCCCAGGATCATTAATTTAACATGATGCTGGTTAAGCCATCTGCACAGGATAGATCACTTTGCACAACCCTGGAATAAAATCAGCAGTTGTGTTAGGACTCCGTGTGAATACACACTTTGGACTAAATACTTCTCAGGGTTCATTTGTTGCTGTGTGAAGCCCGTTGCGTCCTAAGCTAGATTTGTCTTGAACATGCTTTTGTAAAGACGTGTCGAGCGTGAAGCAGCATCCTCTCTGCCGTTTTGAGGCAATCGAGTGTCGATACACACCGGAAACACAGCGGTTCTTGCAACGTCTGTAGTTGGCAAACTTCCTGTGTCACAAACCAGAATGTCAGACGTCTGCTTCGTTTTTTTCCTTCCAAACGCTTCAGCATTTGTTTCCCCTCTCGGTGCTAACCTGGGACGAGTTAAGTGTGAGAAAACCTGCATTAATAATGTAAAGCGGTGAACATCTAATGCAATTGCTTTAGGCGGAGGGGGTGGTTTGTGAAAGCTACTCTAGGCAAGAGTTCTAAAATTACACTCTGTCTTTACTGTAGACATGTCCTGCGTGCCCACATTACTGTAGGGATGTGATGTGTTTGGTCTCTGATTATAAATCTCTGCACACAGGAAGCAACGAATCACAACAAACTTGTTTCTAAACAGCAGGGAACAAGTGTCCCACAGACAGCTGGCCTTAGCCATTGTTGGATTAATGGCTTTAGAAATATTATATTAATTCCTTTATTCCCACCTCTCATTAAGGAGAATTAAAACCTGAGGACACTGTGTACTCAGCTTTACGCTAGTTTAATAGTTGTTTGCTCTCACCACTAGACAGATTTACAACAGTTAGTTTGTAAATCATCTTTATACCTATGTATTAAAATATCTGTTTTTCTATTGCTCTGTAATACAAAAGTACAGTTAAGTTATATCAATGTAAGCCTACAATTCATACGATTCATACCCACAAAGCTACGTAACACTGCAAAAATGTGGCCGCAGTGGTAAAATAGTGGTATTTATATCTGGTGTCACGGATTATTGGTAGTAAGTAGGGTTGCATCCACACTATTATAGAAAACAGCTGAAGCCGCTCTATCTGCTCTCTGGGTGGGATTAGGCATCGAATATCTGCTGAGGAAGATCGTGTCAAAAGAAAGCTCCAGAATGGCCTTTCTAGAAGTTGTTTTGTCAACTGCTTGCTCAGAGGTCAATAGTGAACTATGCAGCTTAAGAATGAAGCTAAGATCTTTTCTATTGTTTTAATTAGATATAAAAGCTTATAAGCGATGTATGTGGCTTTACCTTGCTTACTCAAGTGCTATTGGTGTATTTTTAGCGAGCCATTAGCACCAGCTTTACCTCGATGATTCTGTCTTTGGTGGTATCATATTAGCTCAATTTGATGAGCTTGTGCTCGTCATGCAGTGACATTACTCGAGTTACTCTAACGTCACCGCTTACAATCGGGTTACATCTAAGGTTGAGGTCATCATTCAGTGGGCTGATCATGTGTGTGACTCATACAAATGCTTTGTCATAACAGTGTCTACCTGGCGTGGAGAGTAAGGGAACAATGACTCCATCAGCTTTCAACCTCCCCTCAGAATTGAAGGTCATCGGCGCGGGGTGATGGGAAGATGCACTTTCTTTTGTATCAGCTAATTCTGCTCAATTTGGCACACAATGGGTTGCTCCAAAAGGCTGGTTAAACAGCCAACGTGTCTTGGAAAACTGTGGAGCTCCAGCCACTGTGGTGGTTTGTTAAGAAAAAGTCAATTTCCTGTGCTGATTGTGTTGGAATGAGCTCACTGGTGTTGGTCAGTTTTATAGAGTTTTGCTTGGCATCGTGTAACGAAGTTGTTAACATTCCCGTAATATTGTTGGCTTCATTTTGCATGTATGTGAATGCATGTTTGTTTTTTCGAAAATCAGCTTGTGTGCTATACGTGCTACCAGTTCTCAGCGTTGGGTGCGTCTGTTTTTAATAGTACAGATGCATACGGTTTGCAGGTTTTATGCACGTCTGTCTTGCTGTTCTTTCTTTGGACTTCTGCACAGCTTTAATGTCTGGGCTGCTTTTGTTTTAAAGCCCCTTGCTGCTTTAATGGACCCGGTCCACTCATGAGCTCATCTGGTCTCATTCTATCAGAATGCAGAGGGGGCCAGCTAAACCCCAAGGGCCTCTAGCCAGCTCTGCCACCGCTAGACCAAGCAGGGCCCCCGGGGAGGGACGGGGATCCAGGAAGAAGGGGGGAGGAAAAGAAAAAGAAAGGCCAAGAGAAATAAAAAGTGTATTTTCTTACTAAGAAAATGGTGCAACTGTAAGGAGGTGAATTACCACTATAATTATTACCCTTATTGTTTTGTTGTGTAAAATGTGAGTGTCTAATCAAGTATCAAATATTAGACTTGTTGACTTGTTGTAGTGGCTGACAGTCACAACATTGTTTTTTATCCTTGGCTGAGGAGGGGAAGGTGGTGTGTCGCTTAAAGCGCTGTATTGCTTTTCGTCAACTAGTAAAAGATTCAAAGCTAATTTTAAAGGACTCACAAAGAAAGCCGGCATTCAGGCGACTCAGCAGCTAAAGAAAGAAAACCATGACTTGGCAATGTCACTTTATTTAGATCTAGATTTCCTCTCCCTCTTTCCTGTTTTTCTTTTCACTGTCCGACGTCTAGTGAAGCAGAGATGCCATGAGGAGGTGGAGGAAGTAAGGACAGAATGAATAGAAGATGAGTAGGAGAGAGAGGGATGAGAGATTGGAAAGCAAAGTTGACAATTATATCAAATGTAACATACAAATGATTGAAATGACTTTGTTGAAAATGGTGAAGAAAGACAGACACAAGGAAATGAAGGATTGATAAGGAATCAAGGATTAGGAAAAGATGGATGAAAAGGCCTCTGAGGGGTCCACTGGAGAAGAGGGGGTTGAGGGAGGAGAGAGGGAGGTGAAATAAAGACAGAAAGATAATGGGGGTTGACAGGTAATGAAAAAGATGAGTGGGCGTGCTGCAGAAGGGGGTTGGTGAGGCATGGGGATGGAGGGATGGGGCAGAAAGGTGAAGGTTGTGGGAAGGTCAGATGGGGATTTAATGGGAGGCAGGAAGGATGGGGTGAGAGAAAGGCAGGGTCAAAGACGGGAGAGCGAGGGAGGTCTGTCGGAGGGTGAGGTAGCGGGGGAATGGATTCTTCTTGGGTTCATTGTACTTGCAAGTACCGCATCGTCTTAATGTTGTCATGAAAGTTGTCATTCATCATCACACCACACAGGTGTTTACTGGGCTTTTAACTAAGTAAGAATTTATTGGCTCCAAACTACCCATAAGAAGGTCAAATGAAAGTTTTCGGCGTTTTGCCGAACCTGCAGAAACCGACGGGTTACATCAAGGACGCTGTGATGTTCTTCTACAGTCTGCGAGAAATACAGAAAAGCTATAGATCAGATAACTGGCAACAAACCAAAAAAACTAAAAGAAGAACCAAAATATTTTTCATCCAAACAGCTGGCGGGGTCTCGTACAACGATCATGTGCAAATCCATGACTTGTTTACTTGTTTACAGTCTTGGAGCGATGCCTTCAAACAACCCACAGAGCTCAGTCACCCAGCGGTGCTCCAGCCCTGCTGCTGGACTCCTGCTGCATTCATCACTCAAACTCTTTCTGTGTCTCATAAACTTATGAAAGGTGGTCTTTTGAAACCTGCAGACATCCTGATGTGTGAGTGTGTGAGTACAGTACGCTGGGCAGCGCGGCGCACCAGCGGGACACTATCTGCGGCTGTTGCTGCTAATTTTAGGGATTACATCAGCAGCACGAAGATGACAACCTTGTTAAACTCCCTCTCGATATTCCTCTCTGCTTCTTCTCTCGCTCCTCCTTCCTTCCTCCCGCCTCTTCTTACCTCTGTTCCCTTATCCTCCTGTCATCTTCCCTCCCTACTATCACCCTCTGTCAAACCTTCATCTTCCCTTTTTTTTTAATCTCTGCCTGATGATATTTTATGTTTTGCAAAGTATGCACGAAAGTACAGACACGCAGTGTGTGCATGCATTCATATTACACTTTATGGTTATTGCTCTTGCTTCTCTTAAATTGTGATCATTAATGGCTCTTTATAAGTGAAAACAAGTCATGACCCAGAGGTTTTAAAATGCAATCAAAGTTTTCTCCCTAATGTCCAAATTTCATACACAACAAGCTTGAGCTGAAGGATGGTCGAGGATATCTGCAGTATACGTTGTCTACAACTACATCCTGACTGTACTCTTCCTCCCTTACCTCTCGATGACCTCGTCAAACCCCCCCTTCCCCCCCCTCCTTTTAAATTTTTCATCCACGAGTCTGCTCCTCTCACTTTTTATTTCTCCAGCGTGCTCATCTCTGACTCGCTGTCTCCTCTTTTTCACTCTCTATATAACTTACTCTGGTCCTGAGCCTCGGTCGTATTTCTTACGCTTGGCGATGACCTCTTCGTCTCTATTAAGATAATGAATTTGCTTTCATCTGTTTGTTTATCCATCGTGTTAGAACATCTTTCTATGAAATGTGCAGAGAGCTTCTGGGAGCTTCAGCTAAAGGTTGAAACATAGATGAATGTGTAATTCCAATACATCTCAGATAAATACCTTGTTCTGTATGATTCTTTTAACCCTTATTTTGTTACTGCCTGTTTTATGTTTTCGGATCTCTAGCTCCTCTGGGCTCGAATGTCTCTCTCTGCCTCTGTGCAGTCGGAAAGGGAAGGGCCGGTTTAAATAGCAGGAATTCCTGTCTTGTCCTTCAGACAGACACACACGCACACACACACACATGTGATCAGATGGCTGCAGTCAGCTCATTCACATTGTTGTCTCTTTGTGTGGGTTGCATCAGGACTTCTTTGTGTATTTGTTTACTGCACACAGGAACCCATCAGATTACACAGGGACTCAACATCTACTCCCTGCTGTGACGCTTTTCAATATCACGTCATTTAAAACACTTGGAAAGACAAAATATGAATATGTCAATTGAAAATATAATCAACAAGGAAAATATTGGTTAGTTAGCCCTAGTTGATCGCTACATTCACTGCAAACCCAGTGAGATTCAAAACTTCACAGTCCCAACCTCCCGTCTTCTGGAACTGTTACGTGCAGTAATTGCCTCAATGTTGCAAAAAGATGTTTGATGCATCAAACCAGCGCTGGTTTATATCTCCACTCATTAGTTGTGCTGTGACAGAGGCACACTGTCTCTGTGACTGTCCATGGAAATTACTATATGGCCACCCAACTCTCTGTGTGTGTGTGTGTGTGTGTGTGTGTGTGTGTGTGTGTGTGTGTGTGTGTGTGTGTGTGTGTGTGTGTGTGTGTGTGTGTGTGTGTGTGTGTGTGTGTGTTAAAGAGCTACAGGGGCTTTAGTCAGCTGACTTTCTAATTAGCCTGGCAGAAAGACACACACACGCATATACACACACACACAAACACACACACGCATATACACAATGCAGTCGGCCACTCAGTGCAAGCATGTGAGGGTATTCAAATTAGTGTGTGGTGTCCCGGGGGGGCAATTGTCCCAGTAGCAGGCCGAGTGACAAAGGGAGATCACTGAGCCATGTCACACCTCAGTGAGCACACACACACACACACACACACACACACTGGATGCTGCATGTGTGTCTCGTCAGTGCAGACTGTCTGATGGGTGTGAGTCTGTCTGTCTGACAGCTTGCCATTGGACGGGTCACATTTCCTGTCTGTTGGCGCCTGACTGACAGTTTTCTTTTTTAACTTCTGATGAAGAAACGTTCTGCACACATTTGGTTTTTGTCTCTCTTTTTTTTTATTTCTTCCACTTCTGTTCTCCAGTTCTTGCTCTTTCATTTTCCGACTTTCTCGCCTCTTTTCTTTCCGTCTGTTCCATGATCACCTGACTTGACCCGCCACATGCTCGCAGACCCACTGTTCCAGGAAGTGTTTCCTGTGTGACGTGTTTCCTGTGTGACGTGTATCCTGCTCCGTGTTTTGCAGACGGAGTTACAGTAAACGGCCCTCTGACAGACGTTATGCAGACGAGTGTGTCTTTACTTTTTCGGTTTGAATCTGAAATGAGGGCAGTCGCATGGAACCAGACGCTTGACTCCTCTGAACGTTCATGCTCTAACCTTATTATGGTTCGCTGCTGCAAATACCTTCTGTGGAACTGTTCATTCTGAATACACAACTTAAGTACTTCTTCTTCTGACAATTCTGACTTTAATTCCTCTAAATCCTCCTCAAATGGAAATTAATTTAGATAAAAGCTTTTAAACGGCGACAATACAGAGATATGTGGAGACATCTCCCTTTATCTGGTGGTTGTGTCTGCTCATGTAATCTTCTGGCTCCTTTGATTTATTCTCTTCTTCCACAGACCCACCAGGTAGCCACATCTTGAACCGGTTAAGTAGGTGTCACGTTGTTCCTTTGAACAAAAACACAACTTTACTTTTTCAAACACATCGCTGTCGCCATCGTCTAACAGTAAAACTGGTCACTGTAGCGACTGTTGGGCCGAATGATTAATGTGTTCCATTAATCGTTGATTAATACGAGCAAAACATCTCGTATGAAGAAAGTTTTTGCTTTTAACTCAATGAATGGTTATTAATAAATCAGCGTTTGTACTTGTTGCACTCTAAATATTTAATCATAACATTTGAGCGCAGGAGGGCTTAACTGCAGAAGCTTCAAACATTGACAAGTGATGTTTCCTCGCCCGTAGTTAGCCAGTTATATGTCTTTGAGAAAGCAAAATGCAGCAGCTCTGTGTGTGTGTGTGTGTGTGTGTGTGTGTGTGTGTGTGTGTGTGTGTGTGTGTGTGTGTGTGTGTGTGTGTGTGTGTGTGTGTGTGTGTGTGTGTGTGTGTGTGTGTGTGTGTGTGTTTATTAGTGCTGGGGCTTTGACAGCAGGGCAAGGGAATGATGTAGTGCTGCGCACACTAGTATGCTAGAGGGAAAATACTGCAGTTAGTACACACACACACACACACACACACACATACACACAGTCTGAACGCAATCTTATGATACACACTTACATTCTTATTTTCACTCCCTCTTTGTATCGATCTCCCCGTCTATCTGACTATCTGTCTATCTCCCTATGTGTTTCTATCTCTCTGCCCCTCTTGTGTACATAACACTCATCTGGAGGCAGAGTTCCATGTGCTCGCATCTGATTGGCTGCGGAATAAAAAGATGATGTCATTCCTAGTCGGGAGGTGCGTCCCGTTTCACATACACACACACATAGACGAGAGAGAGAACCTGGTTCATAGCAGCAAGCAGAAGGAGATTGAAGCACGGAAAGAGGGAGACTGAGAGAAAGGGAGATCTTTCAAGAGAAGTGTAAAGAGACGATGATCGACACCAGAGCAGATATTGAGACAAACGCGATGAAGGCAGAGATGGCAAAAACTGGGGATTTTAAGTCAGAGAGAGAGAGGGAGTGAGGAGGAGGACAAAAAC